>NC_081352.1:47776344-47784883 GCF_029784015.1 Lycium ferocissimum
GGAAGCAATTGATAAAGACAAAGGGACATTACACGGAAAAGGGATGGTATCCCAAAAAACCTCGATTCATTCAATGGTTTGTTGAACAACAAACAACTCGATTCATTCAATGGCTTGTTGAACAACAAACAACTCGATTCATTCTAACGGCTTCGTAAATCCGACGGGGACTACCCGTCACCGCAATGGTGAGAAGGACTTTTTAAGTAAGTTATGGAGCGGTTCGTCAATGTATCAAAAGAGGCTGTGCACTTAGCAAAAGATGTCTAAGACGGATGCCAAACCGTCACAACCGTTCCTCGAGTACCACAAATATAAGGCTTAGAAACATGACCGGATGGAGTGCACAACTTCAGCGAAAGCGCATATTTGAACTCACAACAAGTGTCCACCAAGGTAAAGCCGAGGTAACGTCCACACACAATTTGTGAGATTCCAAGAGCATGCATATGCGGTTGGCAATCATATCCACGCCATGTTCTCACCTTCAAGTGTTTTATCACAACGGAAAGAACGCCTCGAGTACATGGTCGAGGAATATACAAATAAAAATTACAAGAACGTACGCCGGAAGGTTCTACCACTTGTAGTGAGAGTTGTGTACCTGATCCATTTTCAACGTTGCAAATAAAGCATTTATCCGTAAATTTAAAAAGAAGCAGCATACTCAAAGATTCATAATAAAATGGATGTTCCACGGGGAGATACACTCGAAAATGCTCATTTTGCAATTACGTTGGTCATGATAAGCGCAAGTGTCCATTACGGCATGGTGGTCAAACACATCTCGCGGTGGAAGACCTCCAAGTGGTGGAGAAAACTTTTGTGATGGTAGATCTAGCTGGTGGCATATCTAGTGGTGGTGGCACGTACTCAAGTAGTGGTGGAAGATCAACTCGAGTGGCATTAATTGATGAATATTTTTTAAGTTTTTTTCTTGTTTGATGATCAGATTTTAAAAAGTTTGAATTTCTTATTAATGAACAAGTTTAAGTATTTTCATATTGTTATGAATGATGCAATTTAATTATTTTAAGCTTTGTATGAATGCTGCAATTTTGACTAAAAAATTGTAAACTTAAATCTAAACCCAAGTATTCGTGAAGAACTTAAAGCTAATGACACCAAGCCTTCAAACAAAAATGGCGTTCGAGCACTTTTCAACCACTAAAACAGCAATCCGAAGATTTTCTTATCCTTGATATATTGAGCCTACCTTATTAATCGCACAAAAATAAGTAAGGTTCTATATAAAATATTAAAGTTTCGGGGTCCCGAAGCATGATTAATCTATAGTCAAAGTACGTTAAAAAGTGTAATGAAAGAGGTTAATAAAAGGCCAAAAAAAAAAGAAAAAAAAAGGGACCCTTTAGCGCGATAATTCTTTGCGCTAAAGCACTTAACTCTGCCCGTCCTCGTTATCTCGCTTTAGCGCATAGAATATAGCGGTTTTGTAACTTTTTTTTATTGGGGTAGTTTGGTTCAAAAACTTTTTTTGGAGATTATTTTGGTTCCGGACTCGCACTGATCTCATCTGGTAACCGCTCAAGGGGATGTTGTTCCATTATTCCTGGATCAAGCTCTTGTATTCCAATCTTTTTTAATCTATCTACTGAGGCTTTCAGGGTTTTCTGAATATCAATTTGGGGCCATTTCTGAGGTTTTTGCCTTTGATGATTAATGTTCCCCCATTGGCATTGGTGTGGTGGACTTCATATTCAAGCAGAATTTCTTTTAGTATAGTGATCTTTGCTTTGAATCTTTCTTGCTTTTTGTCTATCCTGGCCATATCTTCAAGACTGCTAGTAACCATGTTTACCACCTGTTTTTGTAGTTGGACATCTGCATTTTTTAAGGAAGTAGGGGTCTAGTTTCTATTGCTTTTGCTGGTTCTGATGTTCATCTTCCCAGCATATTGGATGGCTTTGTTTCTCTATATTTCCTCTTGAGCCTTGTCCCTTCTAGTCTGCTTTGTACTTTGTTGTCCATACTCATGTTGAGCATTTTGATTCCCTGTAGGTATAACATCATGTTTTGGGGTATTTCCTTTATTTTCCTCATAGTTTTGAAGTTGATTAAACCTGTTGTGTGAACTAGGTCCATTGGCAATAGGACCAACCTGGTTCCAAGTGTATTTATTCCCTCTGTTGTTGTTGTTGTTATTTCCTCTTTCTTTTCTTCTTTCAACATGGTTCCATCCATCCCCAGTAGGGACAGCACTCTCAGTAGCTTTCTGTTCTTGGCTTTTAGTATCTCTGAACCCATTGTTGGATCCCTTTTGGTTTCTATTCTCTTTCCCTTGCTGGTGGTTGCTATTCCACCTTGTGTTAGTTCCACTACTTTGTTGCTTTTGTTGAGTAGTTTTGTAACTACGTATATTGTACTCATTTCCCATGTTGGGATTAGTGACAGATAGATCTGGATTAAGTACTAAGCAATTGTCATTATTGTGACCTTGGATCTTCTGTTTGCATTATAGTGCGCAGGGATAGA
Organism: Lycium ferocissimum; assembly: GCF_029784015.1. NCBI lineage: Eukaryota > Viridiplantae > Streptophyta > Magnoliopsida > Solanales > Solanaceae > Lycium > Lycium ferocissimum. The sequence goes on from NC_081352.1 coordinate 47,778,838, forward strand.
TTCATACTCTATCTTTTGGACAAACGTTTCAAGTCCCCATTAGGCATCCTTACTTCTCACAGTACTTCATAGAATTTCCACTCTTAGTTTAGCGGTGAAGGTCCTGTTTTGGTATCAAAGGCTTTGTCCATGATAATGGGGTCTTTTATGGGTTCAACTATTTTGCGAGGCATCCCACCGTAATAAGTGCCATGGGAGCTCGGGGGAGGTTAATCCAAACAGACGCAAAAGTAGTTTCCTCATCGCCTCTAAATTTAGTGGTCCACTTCTGAATTTAAATACGCTTATCACCCAAGAAGCAGATGTCATTATTGGAATAGATGGTATTAAAGTCCTTCTCATTTTCCACATCTATGAAAACATGCTTAAGATCCTTCACTCCAATTCTAGCTATACCTTTGAGGGGTATAAGCTTGGTAAATTCAGTTCTAATCTTTTCAATTGGAGGACAGTTTTTAGAGAAAATACCAACAATAGTCCATTTACACGTTTCAGCAAGCATGTCGTGTTCTTCTTGAGTAAACACCACTACTGTCTTACCTTCAACCACTTCATGTTGCCTTGGTTGGAGTTTCACTTTTCTTTTGCTGACCGATTGAGCTTTTAGGTTCAGCGCATTTGCATAGGAGGTAGCTCCTTCTTCCTTATTAGTACCGGTGGAAGATGGATTAAAGACAAATTTGGGGATTTTCGAGCTATACGGTGTGAGTTTTGATCAAGTGGGGTCGGGGGGTTTTTTTGAAGTAGGGTCCAAATTGGATACTAGGTTTGTTCATGGTAGGAGAAGTATAGTAAGATAAGAGAGAATTGGGGATTTTTTTCGGTCTGCAACCAGTCTCCTAGCCGTTACCTACGTGGAATGCCTATATATTAGGGAAAAGTACATATATATACATATTAAGGAGAAATATTTACTAGACGTGACGATAATTTTCTATTTACAAAATATAACATTACAAACTCTATACAAAACATGCTTTTTAAAATTTTTTACATTTTTTTTATTTTTTATTTTTAAAATATTTTTTTTAAAACTTTTTAAATTTTCTTTTTATTTAAAAAAATTTAATTTTTTTTTTTTTTTTGCTAAAAAATTTATGTATGAAAGTTGTATGAAATGTGTATATCTCACTCAAGGCTTAAAAATTAGCTCAAAATTTAGTGTATGAAAAATGTATGAAATGTGTATATCTCGTTCAAGGCTTGAAAAATCCGCTCAAAATTGTGTGTATGAAAACAGTATGAAATTTGTGTCTCGCTCAAGGCTTAAAATTTCGCTCACATTTTCGTGTATATAGTTCATGTTAGATTTCTGTAAAATTAATACAACTACAACAACATTATATATAACATTCAAAACTTAAAATCATCACTCAAATTTTTGTGTATGAAATATATATATCTTGCTCAAGGCTTAAAAACTTCGCTCAAATTTTATGTATGAAAAACGTACGAAATGTCTATATCTCGATCAAAGCTTAAACATTACGCTCAAAATTTTATGTATGATAATGGTATGAAATGTGTATATCTCACTCAAGACTTAGAATTTCATTCACATTTTTCGTATATAAAGTTCATATTAGGTTTTTGAAAAATTAATACAACTACAACAATGTTGTAACAACTTTCATACAATATTCAAGGCTTAAAGTTTTAAACACAATTTTGTGTATGAAAATTATATTAAAAATTTCGCTCACACATACACATTGTTCATACAGCTTTCATACACAAAAATTTGAGGTAATTTTTAAGCCTTTGAGTAATAAAAAAAAAAAAAAAAAAAAAAAAAAAAGAAAGTTTAAAATATTTTCTGAAAAGATAAAAAAATGAAAAATATATGAAAATCCGTCATGTTTCGTAAAATATCGTTATGTCTTGTAAATAAGGAAAACTATCGATATATTTTGTAATAAAGAATCTTAAGTAGGTACCCTATGTCATTTTTCCTATTTATTATCCCTGAAATGATCTAATCAGCAAAGCCATCTTGGCGATCAAGTAAGAAAAATGAAAAGACAAATGCGCAACGTAAATGATAGAATATTATCCACTTGAGGCATTTTTTATTTAATCGATACAATATTCCATTAGTACAGCTAATAATATATGAAGTATTAATTCACTATCAGAAAATCGCTAATTCTGAATAAAAGTTTCATCGGAATTTGACTTATAGGTAAGAAATTTTCGGGGAAAAATTTGTCAAAAACGTTCCGACTTACCAAATTACAACAATTCCATTGGAAATTAGGGATTTGTTGATGGTGATTTCGCTTTGCGTTTCATCACAAGGGTGATCATTTAATAGTGACTTCCACGCTCAAATTTCTCGACAATCCCTAAGAATGGCGGCGACGGATTTTATTTAAGGGGTTCAAAATATAAAAAAGTAAGCATACGAAGAGGCTAAAGGAGTTTAACATCTACTATATACACATAAAAAATAATTTTAACCATATATAAACGATATTTTTTTTTTTTGCGAAGGAGGTTCGGATGAACCCCTCGGCCATGTGGCTTCGCCCTGTTGCAATATGCATTGTATGCAGCCCTATTTTGTGCAATTTCTTTCTTTCCACTAAATTTTCCCTTCCCAACAAATTTTCCATCAACAATAAGTTCAATTTCTCCAGTTTTCTCCCATAAATCAACATATTTTACCCTCAATCAATTCTTCTGACATAGCTCGTTAAATCTCGTAACGGGGTGAATCTCAAGTGTTGCTGGAGTAATTAGAGGCTGCAGCAAATCTTTTACCGCCTGTCATCCAAATCTATATATATATATATATATATATAAAGGAGGGAATGGAAAAGATGATGTGGCATAGCTCTTTGGCTAGGATCTCTAATTATCCTTTTTCTCCATTTTTTGAAATTTTCTCTCATATTAGGATTGAAAATATTGCATCAAATTAATGGCAGCCTATTAATTTCATTCCTCATTATTACTATTTATCCCTTCTCCTAAAATTCCTTTTCTGTTAGAAATATGTAGTAATTAATGTGGTAATTACTGGTAGTTAAAAGGTAAGTTTCATTACAAATAAATGTTAAATATGAAAAGTCAGGACAATAAACGACATTTACCATACCGGCCATTACGCATACATGGATAGAAATATAAGAAATACCCTGTAAAGTGACTAAGTCAAATGCTGCAGAAGGTTAGTACAACGCCGTCAAATATTAGACCGTCTGTTATCGTAATTAGTTTTTTGAATATCTATTTTCTTTTATATATACACTTTTAAACAACAATATATATACATATATGAGTGTCTATGAAATATGAACTGTGATTTTATATTTTGCAGGAGCTAGCAAAAGTAACTCGCCTTTTTTTTTTTTTTTTCAAGAGCTTCCATCAAGATAGATTCTTCGTAGTGCTAATTTTGTTTAAAACGCTCAGAATAATGCCTTAATTTTTTACTGTGAGAATTTTCTGATTTCTCCTTTCCCTTCTTTCTGATTATTTTCTTTAGTAGGGATTTTATTTTTGTGCTAAATAAGAAGAAAAATCAAAAACTTAATTTTATCACTCAACGGATCGATTATGTGCTTCTCTTTGTTAATGCAAGAGAAAAAGGAAGTAGAAAAGGGAGAAGACTCCAAAGAAGAGTTTGCTTCAATATTTTTGATACATAATTCCACAAGGCACAGTGAATATGGTCATAAAGAGTTAAATCAGAAACTTATAGTTGGATTGGTTGAGAAAAAGAAAAAATATGGATAGTTGGAAAGAATTAGTTATTTCTTTTCGCTGGGATATGGATTCATTATTTTCGTTTTTATTTCTTTTCCTTCTTCATTTCATTCTTACAATTTCTTCTTGAATTATGATAAAACTAATAATTTTCCTTTGTCCAGGATTTATTATTCATGTTTCATCCATGATTTACATTTTGCAAATTTCGACTGAGTCACGAAACAAAATCGAACGAAAAGGTAATCAATTTTCTCTAAACAAATTATAGTGTAACAGTTTTTGCATGAATTTGAATGTAACACGTAGTCTCTTATCTTTTGTTGTTTTGCTTTTTCCTTTTCTAATTTAAGTTATCTAAACTTAAAATGCTAGGACGGTCAAGACGAAGGTGCAACAACTGACAAATTGATTATATGCATAATAAGCTAAAGAAGTAACACCGTGCTTTTCAGTATTGTTTCTCTAATTTCTTATGTTTCTTCAATTTTTATCTTTTGTTTTCCAAGTTTAAATAGCTAATATTATTGGGTTGTTTCGTATTTATATTGAAATGTTTTCGACAAGTACTTTCAGGCAATTTCTTATATAGGATGTTAAACGAATTATAAAGAGATGATAGAATCATGAACGATATTGGATTAGTGTTTTATTTTAACGAAAATATGACACCAAAAAAGTTTGTTGTAAACATGATAATTTAATTAAGATATTACACTTTGTTTAGATTACAAAAAAAAATAATTATTTTATAAATATATGATTTATAAATTTTTTAACAACCGCGCGAAGGGCGGGCAACTTCACTAGTATACATAGTATTTTGTTAACAGACACCTCCAAGGATACCATAAGCTAGAAAATAAATATTGTATAAATTTTAGAGTTAAGAAAATAAAACCACCTGCCAAGTTGTATCCATGGAGAAATTGGAACCAATATAAATGGCACCAATTAAAGATTCAACTATATCTGCAAGAACTTTAGGGATGCGAACAACTGAAAGCAATGGGTACTCTAGTGTAGCATCTCTGAATTCTTCTACCTGTGGAAAAAAAAAAAAAAACATATGTGGGCAAAATGATTTTTTTTTAAATCTAGGACAAGGTGGGAAAATTTCATTCAGGATATTCTTCACAATGAAATTTACATACTCTAATCTTTTATGTCATTACAATTCATACGCACGCACTATTTCTCTCTCCAGAACTCAAAAAACAAACGTATTATTCAAATTTGTGTTTTGTTATATATAATATTTCACTTTCTCATTCTTTTCGATTTGAGATTAACTTAAGGTATTGGATCCTCTGAAAAACTTGAGGATGGAAATAATTTCAAACACTTGCATAAGAAAAAGACTAAAGAGCAAAAAATCACAAAAGTTGTGTGGGCCATGTAGTCTGGCCACGTGGCCCTGCCACGTACCTTACGCACGTAGCTTAGGAGAGAAGAATGAAGAAAGGTTGTGGGAGCTAATGGAACTGGCCATGTAAGTCTGTGTGGTTACGTAGCTGAACTGGGGGATCATTTTTATCACCCTTTTTGGACGATTATAAATAGAAACTAGGTCATTTTTAGGCAATATTTGTATCTTTTGAGCTTGGAAGAGCAACTTTAGCTATCTGTTCTTATTAAAGAATTAATGTTGATTGATTAGTGAAATCAAACTAGGAAAAGGGAGATTCCTACTTGAGTCATTATTAATTGGGTTTTAAAGCATTTCTTTGGGTTTGGAAAGACTCTTAGGGGTAAGCTTGCTAGAATTTGAAAATTCTAATGGGTAATTAACAGTTAGACCATAAGCACCAATTCATAGTATTTGGGCAAGATAAGAATACCCATAAATTAACTATGTCATAGTGAGGTTACAACTTCGGTCCCTCTCAAATCATTTTAAGTTGCATTCTATGTGTTTCGTTGAATTCCTTAGAGAAGTAATTTAGTTGTTTTAGCTATAATTTTAGTAGTAATTGCAATCATCTCTCTTGTTTGAAGATTATTTTAGGAATTCTTAAATTCACAGCCTTTAGACACTCTGACACACACGCAGTCCTGGTGGGATCGACCCTAACCTTATTGGGTTTATTATTGCTACAACAATGCTACACATCATCATTCTGAAAAGAATTTGGATAGTTCATCAAGCCATTTTTTGCCTCACCTCCAAATAGAAATAAAGGTAGTTTACAAATAGGAGTAGTAAATTAGCCAATTAAAATAGCAGGAAACAATATTCTGAGTTTCTTCATTCGAAGTGAATTCTTCCGACCCAAAATATTTTGACAGAGGGTAGAGTAACCGTTGGCCATAATAAATTCCTTAGTACCCCCCC
>NC_081352.1:47784983-47803303 GCF_029784015.1 Lycium ferocissimum
GTAGTTCATTATGATTCTTCCCAAGAATCCACTAATAAGTTCAACAATCTCAACGATATTCCATCAGGTAAAACAAAAGGGCCCGATCCTTCTCAAGAATCCAATTACAAGTTCAAATCACATCAAATAGAGTCAAATAGCGATGAGACAAAATGAAATGCAATGAACATTATACCCTAGTATACATAAGCTCTTGCAGTATATTTCACGTGGCCCATGAGGGACTCGTGGGGTGCATATACTCACCCGAACCACATCTCGCAGATCACATTGGGTATCCAACCAATGTTGGCTATAACATCTTCACTTCATCCGAAAACCAAATCCAATCGGATCACATCGTACTATCACCATATGACACATCATATGACACACCAAGTTAAATATACCGTAGATATCATATGAAAACATGAAATAATTATGCAACCAACACGTAATTACATTGTAGTAAAGAGATGCTATAAATAGCTCATTGTCATTATTTAGACGTGTATTAGAGTGATGTGTACACAGTTAATAAATATCATGATGACTAATCAGGTTTGGCTACATCAAGCCCAAATATAACGAGACAAGTCAAATAAGTGTCTACCACCTAATGCCCACATGTTTTCATATTCTTGAATACGCCATTAATTACATGTTTATTAATTTATCCATAACATGACACGTGTACCCATGCAAGTGCTCATCACCTTACGAGCACGGGACTCCCATTTCCCCATTTCTCTCCTTAATTAGTCACACTTCATAAAGAGTTTAGTAAGTCTCAACATGACTAGCTTAGACTTGAAGTCCCAAAGTCACGAATGGACTTGCCCTTCGTCAACGCTTTTGAACGATCCCAATCTCGATCCGAGCGAAGCTTAAGTCTTCCCAAGCTTTTACTACATCCGTATTTAGCAAGCAAGTTTAGTCTAGTCAAAATAGTATACTCTACGAGGTTAAACAAGTCCAATGATACCTATATCGCTATATAAAATAATTTGAACTAAAAAGTCAACCCTTAGCCCCCGAGGTTAAAACTTGAATTTTATTGAAAATCGGATTACCCATAAACCAAATAACCTAAATCTCAAAATTCACCTAAATCCATTCACAAATCGACATCCAAATTCATGATTTAAATTCTCTTAAGCTTAGGGCTCAAATTCTCAATTTCATCACCCAAACTTGGAGTAAAACACTATTGAATGACAAAAATTACTTAAAAATACCAAAATCAAGGTTAGAATCTTACCCTCTTAAAAACGAGTGGATAGCCACCAAAATTGCCAAAATCTCGAGCTCTAAAACTCGCAAAATCAAATTATGAAATGTCAAGTCAAATTTGATTTAACATTTTGTGTAGGTACACCCTTCATCACGATCACAAGACCACCTTCATTATCGCGAAGGCTACCGACGCGAACCCCATTGCGAACGCACGAGCACCTCCGCGAACGCGACGCATGCGCCGACCCACCCTCTTTGCACACTATGCCTTATGTCGTGATCGTGGTGCCTTAGCCTTGGCCTTCATCGCGAAAGATATCCCTCTATCATGATCGCGGGCGGTAATTGCTAGCACCATACACCGATAAAAATCTCCCAAATTCCGATTTGATGTCCGAAACCTGCTCCAAACTCCCGTATACAAACCAAATATGCACATCGATCATAAAACACGCTTACGAACTTGTTGGAATGCTCAAAACACCAATTCGGTCGTCTTGACCCGATGTTGATCGGGTTAACTCAAATCCATCCTTAAACTTAACTAGTTTCTTAACCAAGTATTGAAAACACTCCCCGAGCCCCCCGGATCCTTCTCAACCATCTAACTAAGTCATCAAATAAATTATGGACCTATCGACCGTCGAGCTCGAAGCCGACTCGTTAACCCGCATGTTGACTTTGGTCAAACCTATTCCTTATTTAACTTAAGAACCTTAATTTAGTCTTTCTTCTCGATATTCACCCAATTGCCTCGAGAATCGTGTCATCCTCCCACGCAAGTCAAAATACCCTTTCAAAATTAAGAGAAGGATCATTTTAAAAAAGTTTACCTAAAGCTCAAAATGTCTGAACTCGGGAACCGTGCCACCCACTCCTTTCCTCTCAAAGGACTGCCAGAGAACCTCTTCACTAGAAACTGCACATAAAGTCATGACAAAAATCCTAATGCCACATAATTCAAATGCTCCATAATGTACTCCAAAATCATGTAACCTCCCATCATCAAGTTTTTTGATGATCCAGGAAGAGAGGCATTGGTTTTCGTACCAATCTCTAATTAGCCATTGAAATGTTCTGGTGCTTCACCGGAGACTTTTTCCGGAGTTCAGTTCCAATATCTTTGGATGAGATATTGGGAGTCCGCAACTTAAAATGACTTAAAATGATAACCCACAAAAATAAAAAATAAAAATTACAAAAGTTTATTTTTATGGACAAATTTTGGCAATAGTAGTTAATGGTAATGGTCACCATTAAGTTCAATTGCACACAAAATTTGTGCGTAATAACATTTAATAAAACACTCGACAAATTTTCCCCACCCGACGGTCCCCCTACATTTTTCGCCATTAACAAATGATTTATGAGTCCCACATTCCAAAAGTGTTGTCATTTTCGTCATTTTTTAACACGAAAGTCAAAAGATTTCAGATATTCAAGTCAACCAACGTTTCAAAGTGCTCGATTTCGAAATAAAGAGCCATAGAACTCGATTTTAAAACTCAAAAACAACCTTTTATTGAGGTATTTTACTATGAATTTTGCAATTACATTGTTAAATATATTATTATCCTAAGCATGATTAATGTTTAATAGTCACGATTTTGGAAAAAAAAATTATGCATTATTTAAGCAAGGCAATAGTGCTGTCCATCCAACCCCTTTTTAGATTTTTTATTTTTTATTTTTTAATTTTTTTAATTTGTTAATTGTTTGTTATTTGTTACTGATTTGTTAATTTTAAAGTGTTTGTTAATGATTTGTTAATTGTTTGATTATAGGAAAATATAATAATCTCCTAATAATATCTTTATTTGCTAATTATATAATTGTTAATTTATTTATTTGTATTTTTTTTAATCCATGATAATTATTAATGTGCTAATTGGTTATCTAATTGTATGTGTTAATCTAATTTTATTTGCTAATTAATTATCTAATTTTACGTGCTAATTAGTTATCTAATTTTATGTGTTAATGTGCTAATTGGTTATCTAGTTAATTATCAATTGCTAATTAGAAATAGTTAATCCTTAATATTATAAGTATTTGTTAGTTAATTGTAGTTAGTATAATAATTAATTAACAGTTATTAATTAGAAATAGTTAATCCTTAGTTTAGGATTGAACATCCTTAGTTTAGGATTAAAAATATCATTAATATAATATTAGTTAGTTAATTGTAGTTAGTATAATAATTAATAATTATAATTAGAAATAGTTAATCCTTAGTTTAGGATTGAACATCCTTTAGTTTAGGATTAAAAATATCATTAATATAACATTAGTTAGTTAATTGTAGTTAGTATAATAATTAATTAACAATTATTATTAGAAATAGTTAATCCTTAGTTTAGGATTGAAAATCTCCGCTTAGGATTAAAAATATCATTAATATAATATTAGTTAGTTAATTGTAGTTAGTATAATAATTAGTTAACAAATTTAGATAGTTAATATAATTTCCTGGTTAAAAGGATTAGTTAGTTAGTATATTTTTTCGATAAAAGGATTACATAATTAACATTACATGTTAATGATTAATTAAATATTATTAATATAGATACGATACCTCCATGGATCCCAACCTTCATCTAGGGCCCTTCGATCCATTAGTACTTTATTAGTAGGCTACTCATATAGGTCCTCACAGGGACGAGTTGATGCATTCCAAGACGCTACTCCGTTCCCCCGTTGACGTAATATGCGCGGGATTCTTTGTGGCTCACACCCACATCCTCGCGTCTTATATACTTTATCGGGTGGTACACCATTGTGTCTCTGCTTTCGGCCTGCACAGATTTATTGTATTGCTGCGACGGGCCATGGTTGAGCGATGGCGACCGGAGATCCATACATTTCATCTCCGCACTGGTGAGGTCACTATCACGCTTCAGGATGTGAAGGTCATGTATTGGCTACAGGTAGATAGGCGCTCGTTATATAAGACTGAGAGCCCACCGCCGCCGCCGTATCGGGAGTGTGATTAGGCTCAGCTCATTGACGTGCCCGGGGAGGGAGATACGGGGATGCACTGATGTCGATGATTTCCCTCTGTGCTCACTTGCGCCTCTTAGACATCGAGCATTCTATTGTAGACGGCACACCTCATGTAGTTTGTACTTACTCATTATATTCTGGGGTATCTTATTCCCGAACACATCAGGTTCCCATGTGAGCTTAAGGTATTTGCTATTTCTTGATGATCTGGGCGAGTTGAGATGTTATAGCTGGGGTGCTGCTGTTCTAGCTTACCTATGTCGAGCATTATGTAGAGCGTCTATGGGCGTCCATAGCGATGTCCCTGGATTTCACACGCTCCTCCAGGTAATATATTTAAGTATGTAATTTTTTTTATTCTAAATATATCTTTTTGAAACGATGACTAATAAAATATTTTTTTAATGACCCTTTCAGATATGGGTGTGGTCTAGGATGAGGCTTTTCAGCCACGGTCTAGGATGAGGCTTTTCAGCCCATAGCTACTTAGCCTCAGCCTGACTTCATTGCTGAGGGCATGCCCTACGCACGGAGACGGACGGGAGGCGTAATTTGAGATGTGGATACGCACCACAGTCTTCTTCCGTTCAAGGATCACCTAGATTGTATGATGACGAACATGGTAAGTTTTTTTGATTTTGTATTATTATCTTATTTTTTTTACTATTAATTGTCTTTTATTGTTTACTAATTCATTTTTTTACAGTTTTTTATATGGAGGCTGTATGATCAAATTTTGGATTAGTTACTGGCGTTTTGTAGGGCTGGTGAGACATGTAGAGGTCGCGGTGTCTCTTGACACACATGGATATCGTCGAGGATAACGCACCCTACCACGTCTTACGATAGTTCGGGCATGTACAATATATACCTCGAGTCGTCCTTTAGGAGTACGACCATTTTACGCGGGACGAGCGTGCGGCCGTCACTCCTACATACCTGGCCATTATGCAAGAGCAGATCCATCGTTGGGATCATAGGATAAAATGGACGCTAGCGGTACATATGACTTTATCCTGTAGTACACAAGGCTGGGACCCCCATCACAAAAACTTGATCGTTTTCCCCCCCCGCGGGGATCTGATTTTCGAGGGCCCCAGACTCACGGACAAGATGAGGCGTTGGGGAAGTTTACCCCACTTAAACTTAATTAATGTTAACCTTTAAAATTTTTTTAATCATTAATATTTGCAAACAAATACAAATTTTTCCCGGATAAGATGTTTGAAAAAGGACGTTTGGGAATAATTCCCAAGGATTCCCCCCAAAAAAGGGGGGTTTGTATCCCTTGAAAGCAAGAGCCAAGTGACACATAACCGGGGGGCCCCCCCGTATCCCGGGGGGGGTAAAAATTTCCCAAAAATCCATTGGGCCCCCCGGGGCGCGGGCATGCTCGGCTTTGCGGGGGTCCCGGGAAAATTCGGGGGACAAAGGGAGGGGGGGGGAGGGGGAATTGGGGAGGGGGGCCCCCGGGGGGGGGCCCGGGCGGGGGGGATAGGGGGGGCGGGCCGGAGGGGGCGGGCCCAGGTGGCGAAGGGGGGGCCTCTGCCCCGGGGGCCCCCCAGCCCCGGGCCCCCACCCCCCCCGAACATCCGTCGACCCCCCCAGGCCGGGTTTTACCACCCGCCCCCACCCCCAGGCAACGTCATAGACCGCGCAAATAAAAAGGGGGAAAACCGAGGCCCCCCACCCTGTGCCCCGGGTGCATCCCCAAAAACAGTTTTAAAGGGGTGTTTTTTAGGCGGGGTCACTACCAAATTGGGGGACTTCAAAAGTTTTTTGTTAAGTTATTTAAAAATTAAATTTTAAAAATTAAAAAGTTATACTAATCAATTTTATAATTTTTTTTTTTTAAGATCCACCCCCAAGGGTTTTTCCCTGTTCCCCGGGCCCCCCCTTCGCTCCGAAAACCCCCCCAAGAAGGGGCCCCTAACTCCTTTTACCCCCCCCGATTTTGCCCACGCACATTTTTTTTTTACTTTAAAAATTAATGAAATTTAAAACTAAATTAAAAATTTTTACAATTTTTTATATGTTATTTCGAGGTTCATCTTTTCTGTATATGGACCCAGTCTCCCCGACGAGACGGACCCGTCTCCCCGACGTTGATGAGATTCACCACATAGCGCACGTAGACCTGTGGTACAGCTATTACATGCTCAAGGGCGCAAGGAAGTGGGAAGCAAGGATGATCATGACATAAAGCATCCTATTATTAAGAAAGAAGAACGACGGAGATAATGACAAGGCGGCAGGGATCGCCTTAGGCTCTAGGAGGTTACTCTCTCTAAGGTTCCCATACATGTGGGACCCAAGGTTACTATAAAGGCTCCCACATGTGGACACATTAGATATTGTGTATATGTAAATAAATTGCACATTTTATGTTAATATTATATATTTTTGGGTATTATTTTCTTAATAATAATAAGTTATCTTAGTCTTTATTATTGTTTATTAATAACTCGTGCGACATCCTAAATTAATTATGAAAAAAATTTCAACATATTCGAAATAAAGTAATTCCTTGACTAAATAATAAAACGCTTAAATCAAAACCTTATAAAATAACACTTAAACCTAAATCATAACAGTCAAACAAAACTCACTTTTCGCACTTACAACTCCTAAAATGACGATCCAAACTTTAGATACTTGATGTTTTGAAATACATTATCGTTTCGTTAAAAAGATACTGTGCTCTATATAAAATATCATATTCCTGAGTCTTACATGACTAATTCTAGTCAAAGTATGGAAAAAATGAATTTCAAAACTTTTGAAATTATACAAAGTGTGGGAAAAATAAACTAACCCTATTACAGACATCACTTACTGCAATGATAGGACTTAATCGTAGTCACAAGCATCACATATTGCGCACTAATTTTGTGTAATATTTTGGATCAAAATCTCCATTTTTCGAGGTCATGGTTGCGACTTAGATATTGGTGAAAATAGTGTTTCATTTTGTATCGAGATAAGAAGTATATACTTTATAGGTAATGACGCTTAGCAATAATCAATAATGCAAAAATGGACTGTTTGTCACATACACAAGGTTCATCGTAAATAGTCTCCTTCAGAATATAATGAGTTTAAGACATCTATTGCTCCTTGTCACGAATGAAGAAGAAAAATTGTAAGATAGCTTATTAAATTAATGTATTTTTATAATTACATAGTGTCAATTATGTTTCTTCAAAACTAACACATGTTATTATTTCATTAGTCGATTTGACGTGTCAGTAGAGAGTGAGTTTTACGCACATGATTTCAGGGATATAGATGTTCAAAATACACACCTCTGCCAAACAAAGGGGTTTGAATGGTTATTAGCAAAACTAAAGTGTTTATCTAGCAAATTGGTGTCGACTTCAAGTGGTCATCGTGTATTTGGCCTTTTGTAATTGCAAAACATACAAATCAGAATTATTTTTTAAATGGAATACATTGGGATATTGTGTAGTGTAAAAATTCAAGAAAAGGAAAATGAGTATGTTTGAATAATTAAAAAAAAAAGAAAAAGAAAAAGAATAAGCATGATATAAAGGAGAAGCTGATTGAAGTGTTTTTTCGTGCTCGGAGCACCGTGTCTTACTCCATTCATATATGGAATGCCCCCGTAATTAACATTTTAAAGCGTCATGATCAATTATCAAATGACTCATTTTAAGGCCACTCAATAATGGGCCATTTATATTATTCGTTATCAAATTACTATCCATTTTTTCATTAACGCCGATTGTACAATACAAGATACGACACGTGACCTCCAAATAGAGGCCTACTATTTAATTAATTAACTAGCTTAATTTTAAATCCCAAATTAATAAAAAGTCCGACCCATACACCCGATCCACCCAAATTTTTTAACCCACAACCATGGAACCACTGTCCAGCAACATTGGTAACTAATGTTAATTTGTAATTAGGTGAAAATGCAGTTAATAACATACTACTTACATTAATCGTATAATGAATGAGGGAGAGGAAAATAAGATTGGATTTTTACGCGTTATAGCTACTTCTAATACATAATTAGTGGTAATAACTATCTTTTATTTTAATTACTAATAATAACTAAATACTTTTTAATTTAACTATTATAGACAATAAAGAATTTTCAATTACCATTTCACAAATACACCTATAAATTAGCACCCTAATCCCATATACATCCCTTTTAAATAACAATATTAATCACTTAATATACATTACCATTCTCTCCTTTTTCATAAATTCTTGCCTTTTAAAAATGAAAGAATCTGTGAATGCCCAGCGAAATAGTCGTCTTCTTCCTCTTTTCCCCCTTCTGCAAAAATTTCACTTCCATTCTCACCAATCAACAAGTTTTTTAGGGTTTTGAGAAAGTTTCTTGTGTTTTGTAAGATCTAAAATATATGTATTTGTGTACGTTCTATGATATAACTACCAATTGTTATGGTTGGTGGTGTATTTGTAAGTTTTTCCTATATATTTGTGTATTTTTTTCAAATTAATTCCATTAGTTCATCTAGTTTCAAATACACTGCAAGACGTAAATACATTGGTAAGTTTTCTATATATTTATGTATTTTGTTCAAATCAATCCCATCAAATACATGGGTGATGCAACTGTTACTCACACAAATACGAGATTTAATATAAAATACGTTTGTTCAGAAACTTCAAATACATTAGTTATGCTATCATATACATGTAGAAATAAAAAACGGAATCAATATTGAAAACTTCAAATATATTACCACTAAATACATGGGTGAAATTGTTACTCATACAAATACATGATATTTAATATAAAATATGGAGTTTGATTGGAAACTTCAAATATATTTAAGTTATGCAATCAAATACATGGGTAAATAAAAATCAATATCGAAAACTTCAAATACATCGTCGTTGAATGTTTTCAAATTTTGAATTTTTGATTTTTTACATTTGAATGTCAAGATTTGATTAAGGAATAGAAACTGCTAATGGAAAAAGAAATCTAAAATCCGATTTTGTAAGAGTAGGTAAAAATACCAATTAATAACTAATTAAATGATTCAATCGTTATGGCCTAAAATCAAGGGATATGTTTTCTTTTTTACTGTGTTTCAATGAATTTACACGCATCAAATACATCCGAAAAATACCTTAATTTGGGAAAACATAGCTACAAATGATAATATTTAAAAGAGAAAAGACATCATTTGACCCTTGAACTTGGCACGAAAACTCAGTTTAGCAACTAAACTTAACTTTTATTTATTTACTCCCCTTAACAACTTTCATCCCAATTATTTACCACCCGAGAGCCTATTTTCAAAGAAAAAATAAGAGAGTGAAAAATATAAAAATGGGACCCACATATATATATATATATAATTAAAAAATAATTAATTATTTTTCTCTCCACCCCCACCCCACCCGCCATCACCCCATCAACTCCCCCCCTCCCCACCACCACCATCTCTTCACCCTTCATTTTTTATTTTTCTCTTTCTTCTTCTTTCTCCTCATCCTACCATAACTATCGAGAACACCACATTTTTGACCACATCTGATTTCGTCATCACTCCCACCAAATTTCATCCCATTCCTTCTCAAAATCGGCCCAAATCGTTATTTCTGTCATTGTCGGGTTATTATTAATATTATTAAGAACTCCATTTTTTCCATAATTCATTATTCCATAACTTTATTTTGAAAGAAAACAAAATCAAAATCAAAAAACCAAAACGGTGAAAATGGTAAGAAAAGAATGGATGAATATACAGAGAAAGAGGAATTCAGGAAGAAGAAGGAGGGTGGTCACAAGGGCTGTAATGTGGTCGCTGGAGTGAGGTGTGGTTGTGGAAGAAGACGAAATGGCGTGGCGGCCGTATGGGCGTGGGAAGGGTCAGAAGGTATGGGGTTGCAGGTCGCTGGGGCAAGGTTAAAGGGCGCGGCGTCGTTGGGCGGTATAGTAGGAAGGGTCAGAAGGGTGCGAAGGCAAGGTTAAGACGCGTGGTTATGAACAATGATTATGGAAGAAATGGGTTGCTAATAATAATAATAGCCAACAGCAACAACCAAAATAACCAATTCGATGAATTTGAAAAGGAATGATGAAATTTACAAGCGGTCATGGTGGTGGCGTATTGTTTCATACAAGCATAGTAGATTTATGGTGAAGAAATAAGTGAAGAGAAAAATAAAATGGCGGGTTGGTAATTTTTTAGTATCGTTATTTGATTTGGCTTTTGTTTGCTGCTTGCAAGGCGAATGAGGTACAAGGCAATGGGGTTTATATATGTTATTATATATAAGGAGGAAAGAAGAAGAAAAGAGAAAAATAATAAAAGAAAAACAAAAAATGAAGGGTTAGTAATTTTTGACATGGCAATGACGTGGCAAAACGACGTGGCAACGATGTGGCAATGACGTGGCGCGAGTGTGTAATACACCTCCCATTGTGAGAGTGGTATTATATTTTGGGTGGTAACAATTGGGATGAAAGTTGGGTAGCGTTGTTTAGTTGCTAACAAGCAACCTAGCTGCCAAGCAAGCCTGGGCTTATGTGTCAAACGACGTTTTTTCTCTATTTAAAAGAGAAGCTATAAATGATGTGGAAACTACCATAAGGTAGTCATTTGAGTAATTTTACCAATAAGATTATGGTTGTGGCTTAAAAAGAATTTGGGTGGGTCGGTATGGTCGGACTTTTTAATAATCTCGAGATTAAAATTAATGATTTAATTAAATGACGTGAGCTCTTAATTGAAGGCCACGTCATATCTAGTATTGCAAAACTGCGTTAATTAAAAAATAATAGTATGATGAGCTATTTTGATAACGATGATGGCATTAAATGAGCCAAACTATTGACGAGCAGACATGAGCCCATTTTCGATAATTACCAAGATATTTAAAAGCTTCTTTTTCCTTAATTAATATTATTATCTCTAAGCTTGTTCCATCAATTGTCACTCTGATGACCAAGTAAGAGAAATGAGAGACACGCGCACTTTAACTAGCAAAAATGAGGCATTTCTGATTAATGGACACAACTGATTTCCCATTAGTACAAATAATATGAAATACTAATTTCAGCTGCGTTTCTCATCACAAGGGTAATCTAATCATCAACAACAGTGGCTCCAACACTCAAATTTCTGACAACTTGGTAATATGCATTGTGTGCAGCCCTATTTAGTGCAAATATTTTCTTTCCACTAGATTCTCCCTTCCCTACAAATTTTCCATCAACAAAAACTTCAATCTCTCCGGTTTTCTCCCATGTATCAACAAATTCTGCCCTCAGTCCATTCTTTTGACATAACTCGTAAATTTTTGTAACCGGATGAATCTGGAGTTCTACTGGAGTGATTAGAGGCTGCAACAAATCTTTTACCACCTGTCATCAAAATATACATAGTATTTCATCAAATATACATAGTATTACCTCCAAGGATGTAATAAATAAATATTGTATAAATTTGAAAATTATACCATACCTGCCAAGTTGTATCCATGCAGAAATTGGAGTCAATATAGATGGCACCAATCAAAGATTCAACTATATCTGCAAGAACTTTAGGAGGATCAATGAGACCTGCTGAATGTAATGGGTACTCCATCATTGCATCCCTGAATTCTTCTACCTGTGAAACACAACAAGCTAGTAGGCAAAACTGATACTCCACCCATTCTAATTTATATTATGTATTCTGATTGAGTATAGAGTTTAAGAAAGAAAAATAGATTTTTGAAAATTATGATCTAAACAGAATCATAGATATTTATGTTTTATCATCTCACTAAATGTAAAAGAAGAAGTTCAAGTGAAAATATTTTCAAATACTTATATGGTCTCTTTGAGAGTCAACGGTTCTCTTTTTGACCAAAGTCATCATTCGACTCTCTATTATGTTAGGTTCAATCGCTATGATTCAAAGTTGTACGTGCAAGAAATTTCTATACATCAACCAATGAATAATTTCATGTACTTTTTTTTTTTTTTTTCAAATTTACCTACCTCTTTAGTAGAATATCGTAAACATAAAACAAATTAAAAAGAGGTATAAATGAAATGAGTTTCTTATGGACTTAAATTAAAGGGTATATATTGAATTGATTTTGTTGTTATAGACTTACTTGTCTTTTTAAGTAAAGGCTTTTTGTGACGTAAATAGTGATGCAAATTGTATTTGATGGCGACTCTAGCAAGTTTCTCCGTATCTACATTGGCTGCTCTCAACCTTGTGAGTTTTCCGGGAGGTAGATAAGGATAATCAAAATAATGCTCCTTTGCTATTAACAGATTCAAAACAGAGTCACCTACAACGGATATTAGTTCATGATTTAAAGTCAGTGTTCACAACGAATATAGACACACACACACATGTCGTCCCTACGCGTATTTGACTTGGCACTAAGTTTAAGAAGAAAAGAAAGACTTTTGAAAAATTTAATCTAAAACAAATTATAGATAGCTACAAATCACATAGCTACAGAAAAAATGATAAGTTTAGAATTAACTTATTTTTTATAGAACATGTTATTATTTTTGAAGATAAAATTGTGCCACATAATATGGGTCAAGAAAAGAGTGTGTGTGTGTGTTTATGTGTGTATAATTGTACATATCATGTCATGTATATGAAATTCAAGATAAAAAAAAGCAATAGATTCAGTTGAAAGACCAATAGAAAAATTAAATTGCTCAAGATCTGCTTCTAACCTATATACTCCAATCTCTCGTATGGATACAGCAATTTGCTTCAAAGGAAGAATGAGTAAAAGCTTGATGTAACAAGTCGCGGTTCTTGAATTTGTATGCTATTATTTCCTCCACTTCCTCCACTAGCCTCTCCCATTGTTTGAGAACATGATTGTCATCATCATCAAGTATTAATTGGTTTCTAATAATTTCTTCTACTAGATGAAGGTTTTGTGATGACGGAGTATAAAGAGAAACAAGGTTTTCTACCTTTTTTTCTTTTATGGCTATATATTACCAAGTAAAGTAAGGAGATTGAATGGCGGTCTTCAAGAATGGGTTTATATAGGAGGGATGAGAACACAGGATTTTTAGCCATACCTAATAGCAAGAGAGATAAAAGAATTCAAGGAGACCAATATATATATCACTTTCATTAATTAATTAGAGTTATGTCTAGATTTTCGGAGATGAGTTGTAGACGAGCCGGGTCAATCAATTCATATATTGACGATTTTTCATTAAGGTTTTATTTGTTATCTCATGCAACAAATATTATCCAATATTTTTTTTTTTTTAAAGTTCAATTAAATATTTAAGGATGAGATGAAAACAATCGGGAGCATACAGTTTGCCTTATTTCTTAAGATTCTATTATCTCTCATTTGTTACGTGTTAAATTTTCTTTCTCCATTTGGTTTTAGATTTTGAGAATATAATTAGAATAATTGATTGTATTACATTTGAAGAGTAGATTAATGATAAATCTGATTGAAGAGTGAACACTGACAAAAATGGCATCGGGTGCCGGTTCACATTCATGGAGGCTTTATCCTCCACTAATTGCTTGAGAAGCTAAAACCAGTGAATTTAACTTTCAACCTCCACAAATTACCCATTTTTTGTAAGAGAATTTATTTTTAAAATATACAAACTTTTAGAAAAAAAACTATTTAGCTATATCTGATTTATTTAATTTCACGCGGATAAATTTTACTGGTGGGTATATATAGGAGGGATGAGAACACACGATTTTTTAATTTCTTTAATTAGGACTAGATGCCAATGGAGTGTGAAATCAGGACGTTAAGGTTTCCTATTAAATATAGGAATCGGAAAACAGTTCGGTGGTTGATTTAAAACCTGAAAACTATCGGCACGTAGTAGTTGACTTTTATAATCTTATCTTATACTATTAAAGAAAAATTCTAAAAGAAAATCTTTCCAAAAGTATTTTTCAAGAATTATCTCACTGTCCAATGCTCAAAAAATATTAGAAACTTTTTTTGGATGAACTACGGAGATAATCTAAGTGAAGAAATTAGTCTTTCCTCTTTTAATGAAGTGTTGGTAACCAGAAAATAATTTATTTTTTGTAAAATATTTATTTTTATACCAAACATACCCTGATTATTTTCTTTATTAAGGAATGCTGCTTAGTTTCTTGCTGCTTCTTGCTTTTCCAAGCACAATTAGCAATTATCATGCTTATATATGTTCCTTTAATAAATGCTTAAATTTGCTACCGACAGCATGCTAATTGCCTTTCTAGCTTGGGGTATGTAAAATTATTAATTTGATCCATTGAGCAATAAAGCTTTGATTTAATTCCATTGATACTTGTTTTACTATTTTGCTCACAAATATAATGAGACAACTGCACCAATAATTACTTTCCCAATCCCTATTTATGTGACACTATCCGATTGGTCACATAATTTTATAAGTAAAAATGGAAGATTTATGGAATTTGTAATCTTATTCTTTGATTTTACATTACTCCCTGCTCAAAATGCGTGTCTACTTAACTTTTCACACCCTTTTAGAAAACACATCAACTCCTAGAAAAAAAAAATAAGTATTTGACTAAACTACCCTTTGTTAATGAGACTTTGTTAATTACCGGGACAAATACAAAAAAAATAAAGTTAATTCCTTCTTGATTATATAAATGAAGACTTATTTTGAACTAAAATAAAAAGGCTAAGTATACACTTACTTTTGAGCCAGATGGAGTACTATGGGTTAAATGGACACATATTTTGAAATGTATAGGGAGTACTATATGTTATTTCTTGTATCGTCGTTTATCTTATTATTTTGTTGTGAGTTCTTGTTCTTTCTTCCAACATCCTTTGCCATTCTTTCTTAATTGGTTGCCATGACCTGCTTGATTTCCTATATTTCATTGTACGAATTTCTTCGAAATGTTTTTTCATTGAGCCGAGAGACTTTCGTAAAACAACTTCTCTACCTCCAATGATACGAGTAGGGTCTACATACACTTTATCCTAAATCATGTCCTCATTTGTGGAAATACAGGGTGTTTTCTTTTTTGTCGTTGTTGTTGTTGTTGTTGTTGTTGTTGTTGTTGTTAATTTCATAGTAATCCTATGTTTCAATATTTGTGAAACGATTCGAGTACGGTGTCATGAATAACGAATAAATGGAATGAATTCAAAATTGAAGCTTCATGTTATAAAAAATAAAAGTTACAATATTTAGAAACTACATAAAAAAATATTATAAATCACAATAATTAACAATTGCATATTTGAGAATTATTTGAAAAATCATGGTAAAAGACATATACTTTGACTCCTAGATAGTAACTAAGACATATAAATTAAAACGAAATTAGTATAATATTTTAGGAAAAAAATCATAAAACAAATCACGCACAAGTTTCCCCGAAAAGACCAAAACAGAAGAAGGAAAATAAAATGTGGAGAAACAATTGCCTAAGACAAGCAGTGGTGGATCTAGCACACCAGCACGCTGACATCGGATTCATCTGAATTAGTATTTTTAATACAGAGTATGAAACAAAATAATAGTAGATCAAAGATCCAACAACAATAACATACCCAATGAAATCACAAAAAGTGAAGTCTAGGGAGAGTAGAGTGTATGCTAACCTTACTCCTGTCTTGGGAGGTAGAGAGACTATTTTCGATAGGCCCTCGGCACAAAAACAAGTAATACAAAGCAGTACAAAAACACAAATAACGAAAGTGAATAAGCAATGGCGAAATACTACAAAAATATGATAGAGCAGTATGAACAAAATAGCTGTAAGCCTGTAACTATCACAAATTATAAATTTGAATCCATAATTCTAAAAACATAATAAATTTTAATACTAAAAATCTTAAAATTTAAATCCATAAGATTTTAATTTTGAATTCGTCTAAAAAAAAAAAAAAAAAAAGACTAGCGGTGCCGGTCCATTAAGGGTTTGAATAGCAAAAACAGAAGAGAGTGACGAGAGTGGTCGGCGCTTTTGAAGCTTAAATCCAAATGACTTTTTGGCAGAAAGTTCAAAAACCAAAAGTCAAAGCCAAGTCTTGCACTCAAAGCAAAAGCAGTATCTTCTGCGTCCAGCCTCTTAATGGCTGCCTCCTTCAAAATTATTTTTATACTCCCACTGATCATTTTACTAGTCCTCTATACTAAATTATAAATGTTTAGTTTTACTTGTTCAGTTTGAAAATCAAGAGATAATTTATCATTTCATACCTGTTTTACCATTACTGTCAATTATTGGGTTGAAAATATCATTAAATTGTTAGTGGCTGCACAACTTTTAAAGTAAGTTTGATTGATTTAAATCATTAGATTACTTAAAAATAATTAGGGTTGATATAATAAATTATCATTCTATTTATGATTTCTTAAAGAGTGTGCCAAGTCAATATAGGACAAGTAAAAAAGAATGAAGTAATTAATAAACACCGAGTGCGAGTAAATTTTGAGCGATTACCATGAAGGGTTTCCTCAAGTTACATATGAGGAACACGTCATTGCTTTTTATTTCCGTATTTAACAGCCTTAAAACTCTTAAATTGAAAGATCTATCGAAACAGCCTCCTTTATTCCTCTGGGGTAGGAGCAAGATATCCTTACCCTCTTCAAATCATAGTAAGACACAACATGTGCTTAGTAACTTATGATGATCATGACACACCAAATGGGGCAGATTCACTTTTGAAGAGTTAACTTGCTTCATTGTTTTAACCAAAAAATCCATTAATTCGCTTTAATGTTAATAAAAATCGGGAACTAGTTATTTATTAGTACTATATACATGAACTTGCGTACGAAAACAAGATAAATTAACTTGGTCATTGAAAAGGATAAGGATAAGGGATTAAGGGTCCATTGGATTTGTGTTGACTACGTTATGTTTTGACTTGGTCATTGATAATGGACATGGAGATAACTTATTTGACTAATTGACTTCCATGAAGAAAAAAAGAAATAGTCCCATTCTGTTTCAATTTACGCGACATTTTGCGCGTCAATTTAACTAATCTTATCTTAAATTTGATTAGATTAACAATATTTTAAAATTTATTTATTAAAAAGCTAAAGTAAAAGTACTATAAATTGCATTTCTTCCCATTGTTAATATGATTACAAAAAAATATACTTTATACTTCATTCACAAAATATTTGCTTTCCTTACTCAAAAT
This sequence comes from Lycium ferocissimum, assembly GCF_029784015.1. Classification (NCBI taxonomy): domain Eukaryota; kingdom Viridiplantae; phylum Streptophyta; class Magnoliopsida; order Solanales; family Solanaceae; genus Lycium; species Lycium ferocissimum. Next base: position 47,802,366 of record NC_081352.1, read on the forward strand.
ATCTATCTCGGGAATACTTTGTCGCTTTATTTAACCAAAATAAAATGAAATTAACTTTTTTTTATTTTACTCTTGTATTAATTACATTAATGGATTCATGTTATGGGTAAACATACCAAAATAAATTGGTTTAGCCTTGTGCTTAAAGCATTTATTGAGGAGGAAGATGCGTGATGAAATGTTTTAAGAGGATAAAATAGTAAAAAAAATACTACCTTTATATTTTTCTTAAAGGACGAACTAAACGAAAAACACGACTAGTATGTTGTCAAGTTTACATAATATGATTTCGAAATATGAAAAATACCGTGTAAATTGGAATAGAAGAGAGAAAATGTGGACCATCGAAGACAACTTCTCAGCTTTGATTCTTTCTCTCTTTTCCTAATTTCCCAATAATGTAACTGACAACTAATGTAGTGTTCAAACATAGTTAACCAAGCGAATAAAATGTCTGGTTTGCCCCATCAACACACAAGTGTATTCTTAGTTTTTGTGTACGATATTATTACGCATTGAGCTTACAACAAAGGATGTTTGTACCTAGAATCGAGTCCTTGTGAATGAGTAAACCAAGTGCTTTCATTTTACGAATAAAATTTTCTTTTTTGGTTGGAGAGTTTGCATTTGAGTAAATTGTGTTCTATACCAAGGGCCAAGTCACAATTATGCTCCAAAAAGAGAATTTGAAATTCTTCTGTCCTTACTGGAGAGATAAGAAAAATGACATTTAAACCCAGTGAAAACAAGGAAACTCAGAACTTTTGGCATACTTTTAAAAAAGGCAAAAACTCAATGTTGAGTCTGTATTTCAACTTTGAAAATAAAATTTTTTAGGACATACTTCTAGTTCTTATTCTAAATCCAGATTAGCTATCTCCATATTGCCAATATTCAGCATTTGTGTACTAACTTAATTATATGCCTTGTTTTTTATT
>NC_081352.1:47803403-47912069 GCF_029784015.1 Lycium ferocissimum
TAAGGGATAATGATTTCTAAATTTCATTGAAAGTTTCTCAACCAAATCAATGAATTTCACTTTAAGCTTTCTCAAACCTTAAAGTGTGATATTAGGCACAATCAATATAATCCCAAGTGACTTTCTCTCGAGCTCAAGTCATTAGATTTAGGGTTATGCCTCAAATCCTTGTTAACTAATCTTTCCCAACGATTTTCCATCGAGCTCAAATCAAATTAAATGGGCGAGTCCTAGGGTTAGCTAATCCCTTTGGAAACATTCAAGAACGAGATTAATTAAAGAAACAATAATCCACTTCATTAGGAATAAAATCATTCAATACATACAAAACAAGAGTTTCAAACCAAACTTTAATCAAGAATATTTTCATAAACAAGATTCAAGTAATGGAATAGAAAGCACACACTTAGATAATCATACCACATAGCAAGGAAAAGAAGAAATGAGTAAAGGATTAAGAAAATTTCTTATCAAGATCTTCAAATCTTCAATCCCCCAGTGTGGGTGCAAAACCTAGCTCTCGAGCTTGATGAAAATGGCCAAAGATGAAAATGATATGCCCCAAGTCTCTCTTTTAGTAGCTTCTCTACTTTCACAAGTCAAAATATGACAAATAAACCCCAAAGTTTCAGTTTTGCAAATCTGTCCCCGTTTTGCAAAACTGTCCAGTTTTGACAGTTTTGCAAGCTGTCCGGTTGGCCTCTTTTTGACTTTATTTTCACTTGGTTTCTTCCGATCACTTCTAAATCCCATAAAGCTAGGTAGAGCACCAATATTATACAAAAACCCTGCGTGCGCAACGTGCGCTCGCATGTTGTGTCGCGAGACAAACATGCGAGACGCGAAGATGCAGCCACTCGTATTTATGCTCTTGACTTGGCTTCAGTTTCGGACAGGTTTGCGTTAACGCGATCGTTGTCTCGCAAGTTCAACATGCCGGTCCGCATGTTGATCTTGCAAATTGCGCAACCTTTCATTCTTTATTCTTCGGTGGCTGTCGTACTGTGCGGTGGAATTGTGGATCCGCGTACACGACATGCGCTCGCATGTTGTGCAAAGTGTGTCCTTGGCCTATTTTGCTTCATTTTCTCCACTATGCTTTAGATTATCTTTTCCTACAAAATGACAAAAACACACGAAAAGTAACACCAAAAGTGTTTGAAGAGTTACAAAAGCTTAAGAAATTAGCGTCGAATATCCCGTAATTTCACGGCACATCACTCTGCCCACGCCCGCCACTTGCTGCTAGCCGCCGCCCACCCGCCGCCACTCGGCCACCCCCAACCCCCACCTACCCGGCCCCGTTTTTAACTTGTAATTTGAGGTAGTTTTCTTTTAAATTAGGAGAAGCACTGAAAATTCTTTCAATCTTAGTTTTATTTGTAGATTTTAGGCCTAATGTTAGTCTATTTAGCTTTGTTAAACATCATTTGTAATGTTATTAATGTTGAATTTGTGAAAAAATGTAAACTTTATTTGACTAGTTTACTTTTCATTTTTTTTTTTTTTTAACGAGATTGTACTATATTTTATGTTCATTGTCAATGTATTTGTATTAGCTTAGTTATCATTGTTTGTAATATTATTGATGTTGAATTCGTGCAAAAATGTATACTTTATTTGACTTTTTTTTTTGTTGGGATTGTGGTATTTGTTAGAATCCATAAGTTAGTAGAATTTTTATTGAGTATTCAAAATTAGAATTGCTGAGATTGTGCTTTTCTAAAGTTAGAATTGTTAAGTTATAGTGTTTCTATAACCTCAAACCAAAGTGTAGACTTTATTTGACTAGATTTACTTTTCAATTTTTAGAATTGGTTGGAATTGTGCTTTTCAAAGTTATATTAAAGTTAGAATCCATAAGTTATTAAAATTAGAATTGTTATTGAGAATTCAAAGTTAGAATTGGTTGGGATTGTGCTTTTCAAGGTTAGAATGTTAAGTTATAATATATTCTATAACCTCAAAACTAAAATGTAGACATTATTTGGTTAGATTTACTTTTCAATTTTTAGAATTGGTTGGAATTGTGCTTTTCAAAGTTATATTGAAGTTAGAATCCATAAGTTATTAAAGTTAGGATCCATAAGTTATTAAAGTTAGAATTGTTATTGAGAATTGAAAGTTACAATTGGTTGGTATTGTGCTTTCTTAAATTATTGATGTTGAATTTGCGAAAAAATGTAAACTTTATTTGACTAGTTTACTTTTCATATATGTTGCTTGAGATTATGCTATTTTTTATGTTCATTGTCAATGTATTTGTGTTAGCTTAGTTAGAATTAGTTGGGATTGTGCTTTTTCAAGTTATATTAAAGTTAGAATCCATAAATTATTAAAGTTAGAATTGTTATTGAGAATTCAAAGTTAGAATTGGTTGTGATTGTGCTTTTCAAAGTTACAATTGTGAAGTCATAATATTTCTATAACCTCTAAACTAAAATGTAGACTTTATTTGACTAGATTTACTTTTCAATTTTAGAATTAAAGTTAGAATTCATAAGTTATTAAAGTTAGAATTGGTCATATTGTGCTTTCAAAGTTAGAATTGTTAAGTCATAATATTTCTTAACCTCTAAACTAAAACGTAGACTTTATTTGACTAGATTTACTTTTTAATTTTTAGAAATAAAGTTAGGGATCCATAAGTTATTAAAGCTAGAATTGATTGTGCTTTTCAAAGTTAGAATTGGTTGGGATTGTGCTTGTCAAAGTTATATTAAAGTTAGAATCCATAAATTATTAAAGTTAGAATTGTTATTGAGAATTCAAAGTTAGAATTGGTTGGGATTATGCTTTTAAAAATTATTGATGTTGAATTTGTGAAAAAATGTAAACTTTATTTAACTAGTTTACTTTTATATATATATATATATATATATATATTTGCTTGAGATTGTGCTATTTTTTATGTTCATTGTCAATGTATTTGTGTTAGCTTAGTTAGAATTGGTTGGGATTATTCTTTTCCAAGTTATATTAAAGTTAGAATTGTTATTGAGAATTCAAAGTTAGAATTGGTTGTGATTGTGCTAGAATTGTTAAGTCATAATATTTCTATAACCTCTAAACTAAAATGTAGACTTTATTTGATTAGATTTACTTTTCAATTTTTAGAATTAAAGTTAGAATCCATAAATTATTAAAGTTAGAATTGTTATTGAGAATTCAAAGTTAGAATTGGTTGGGATTGTGTTTTAAAGTTATATTAAAGTTAGAATCTATAAGTTATTAAAGTTAGAATTGTTATTGAGAATTCAAAGTTAGAATTTTTTGGGATTGTGTTTTCTGTTAGTATTTTCGAAGTTGGAATTCTTAAGTTAAAATATATTTCTTACAACTCTCAATAATTTGTGGGTATATTTTTGTAGATGGATCGTATGTGGATGTATAATATAAATAATAGTGATCGTGTGCGGGTGTACATGATGAATTTGTTGACAAGTTTATCACACATGCAATGTCACTTCACCCTTTTCAAAATGAAGGGGTAATTAGGTGTGCTTGTTCTCGTTGCCGGTGTGAAGCATTTGAAACCGGAGCGTGTTAGGGTTCATTTATATAATCGTGGAACTTATGTTTTAGTTTGGATTTCATAATGGACTTATGTTTTATGCTTTATGAACTTATGTTAAAACTATGAACTAGTTAATGGTACTTTTTGGTTGGACATTTAAATATTTTTGAACTTTGAAGGTCTATTTAGATCGTATTTGATGTGTTTAGATAGTGTTTGATGTGTTTGATTGTTACTTAAGGTGATTTTATGTGTTGTAGCTCTTTTAGAATTGATTTGGAACATTTTAGTGCTAGTTTTGAAACGAGTTTTTGGCTGTAGTTTTTGTAATTTTTGTGCGAGTGTAAATTTAAAAAATACAATTACGTACGAAATTTTCCGAGCCTGAGTTGGCCGTCCCGTTTTAAAATTAGTCAGAATTTTAGAGAAAGCAGAACGCTGATTCGGTTTTTTTTATTTAAAATAAAAAATTTAAATAAAAATCTGACGCACTGCGTCGGTTTTTTCATAAAATTTATATTGTTTTATTTAAGATAAAAAATCAGAAATTAAAAAAATCGACTCAATCCGTCGGTTTTTTTTTAAAAAAAATTATTGGATAAAGCAGGGCGGACCACGTAAGTAGCGCGGTCCGTGTAAGAACGACGCGGTCAGTCGGTTTTCAAAAGCGAGAGGCTATGTCGCCAGAACGGAGGGCGAAGTAAGGGTCGGTTTCCGTCGGTTTTCATTAGGCAGAAGCGGTCCGTCGGTTTTAACGATTTTTTAGTAGTGTCATTCTATGCTCGCCGTTAAAAGGCAACATTTCCATGAATTAGAACACATAATGAAATGACCATTCTATCCTAAATCATTTCGTAAAACCCTTTTTTCTATGTCTTTGTTGAGTTCTTCCTACGAACCCGGTTTATCGAGCTTATGCGAGTTTTATATTTTCTTAATTCATCCAATTGAACCACTAACACTCCTAACCATGTCAAGCCAACTTTCTATTTGCTACAAACCATCTCCTAAGCATGTTGTGGCTTTGCGAGGGTACTGAGGAATTTATTAGGGCTAAGGGTTACTCACCCTTGTCTTAATATTTTTGGGTCGGAAAATTCACTTCGAATGCGAAGCAAAATATTGTTCCTTGCTATTTTGTTAACAGTTACTACTCTATTTATGAAAACTACCTTGTTTCTATTTAGGAAGGTAAGACAAAAAATGGCTTGATGAATTGCCCAAATTCTTTGATATAAAAATGCATGAAGTGTAGCATTGTCGTAGCAATAATAAACCCAGCAAGGTTAGGGGCGATCCCACAAGGAGTGTGTGTGTCAAAGTGTCTAAAAGTGTGTGAATTTGAGAATTTCTAAAGTAATCTTCAAACAAGAGAGGTAATTACAATTACTACTAAAACTATAGCTAAAAAAACTAAATTACTTCTCTAAGGAATTTGACCAAACACGTAGAATGCAACTTAAAATCGTTTGAGAGGGACCGGGGTTGTAACCTCAATATGACATAGTTAATTTATAGGTATCTTGTCTTGCTAAACACTATGAATTGGCGATTATGGCCCAACTGTTAATTACCCACTAGAATTTTCCAATTCTAGCAAGCTTATCCTAAGAATCTTTCCAAACCCAAAGAAATACTTTAAAACCCAATTAATAATGACCCAAGTAGAAATCTCTCTTTTACTAGTTTGATTTCATTAACCAAGCAACATTAATTCTTTAATAAGATCAAATCATTGCTACTTATTAAACATCCTTTCCAATTTCCACTTTTCCAAGCAAGGAATAGATATTGTAGGGTTTAATCCAGTGTTTGCAACCACCAAATTAACAAATAAGCATACACTAATAAGTTAATCACAACCCAAATAATAATAAGCAAGATAAACAAATAGGCATTCACATTAATATTATAAGAGTTTACAACTCTAGCTATTAGGCTTAGCTACTCATGTTAGAAAATGAAAACATACGAGAAAAGGAAAAGAAAGACATAATTAAAAATTAATAAAGTAAGAAAATGGAAATTTTATGATGAAATTCTTCAAAATCTTTCCCAAAGTAGCTAAAGTTGCTCTTCCAAACTCAAAAGATACAAATATTGCCTAAACATGACTAGTGTCTAGTTTCTAGTTTTTATTTATAATCGTCCAAAAAGTGTGACAAAAATGACTCCTCAGGTTCAGCTACATAGCCACACAGACTTACATGGCCGGTTTCAGTAGCTCCCACAACCTTTCTTCATTCTTCTCTCCTTGGCTACATGTGTAATGGTCTCTATTGTCTTTTCTTCACTTTTCGGTCTCCATGTCCAATTTTATGTAAGTGTTTGAATTTATTTCCATCTTCAAACTTTTCAAAGGCTCTGAAACCTAAATTTACATCGTTAAATCATTGTTAGTTCGTTAATCACATAAAATGGGCATGAATTTATCATGAAAAAGTAGAACAAGTTGCCAGTAATGCCAACTTATCAATATACTTGACTTAATAAAAAGAATCATGTTCGCATATCACAAAATGAATTACTGTCCTAAAGATATAATAAAATGTTCCATTTATTGTAACTTAAGTTCTTAGATAATAAGGTGATCAAATAATTGCGCCAACCACCTCTTTTAGGTAGGTGAGGTGATTGAACCTAGCTATACGCACAATTTTCTCTCATTTGGTTATTGTTTTGCATATGATCAAATGATGTGGTGGAATGGATGAGATCCCTTCGCCCTTAATCAAAGGTCTCATCATCTAGCCTTGTAAATGAAGAAAATAGGGAGAACTTTCTTCTTTAGAGGGCTTTATGCGATGCAAATTTGAATTAGTCGGGTCAATGAATTCCAAATATATGCCAAATGACTATACCTTAAAAAAAAAAAAAAACAATAGTAGGTGATATGGTTTCTCTCTGTGATGGAAAGATAAGGAGATGAGGTTTAAATGAATGTCATGAGTACTAAGTCATACAGACAACATATCAAGGAGAAAGTGGAATATAAGAGGTAAAAGTTGGAAAAAAGAAATGATCTGGTTCATGCTTTTGTCATAATTCTGATCATTGAGATTGTCATAACTTGAGATTTTATGAAAATGTTTCTCTTTTTGGTTTCATTAAAACCTACCATCATTCAAGTTGCCCTAAGAAAATCTAAAAGTACATTACTGATTATAAAATGTATATAGATATTCTTAGAATTAACTTATCCAAGTACCAAAAGAGTAGTGATTTCTAATTACTTAAGCTTTCTCTTAGAAGTTAAACTCTAAGCGACTAAGCTGAATCATAGACAAGAAAGCAATAGAGTCTTAAACAATTGAATGGATTTGATTAATTCCTAAACAAGCTCTTAATAAAATGTTAAACCTTTAAAGTTCAATAAGTAATTTTTTTCCTTCATTAAGTACACCTCAAGAACCAATATCAAACAATTCCTGGATGAGAAACTCAAGAGATAATTAGCTTGATGAGTATTTTCTTTTCCTCATACTTCTTTTACTGTATGTATATTTGATGAAAATATCGCTTCAGGTGAGTTTACTGTTCTGAATAGTGGGAAAGACTTTCTGAAATTCGATCAAATCGATTGAGAATCTCTTCATTGGTTAATATAATGATTATATTTGTAGAAAGAATTGCCTGAGGAACCTAAGAGGGATATGCCAGCATGGCTTGGGCCCTTCCTAAAGATGACATTCTTTGGGTCATGTTTGGTGCATGATGAACTCAAAAGAATGAACTCAACAGGTATTGCATCACATGTGATTTAACTTTATGCAGGTATTGTATCTCTACAGACAAACACAATGACCACAACTCCACAAGCTATTGACGATTTATCGACATGTTTACAAAGATGTTGTTCCTCTCGAAGAGATGAAGAGTCATATTGACTGCACCAAAATCCAGGTAATTTAATTTTCTAACAAACATTTATTCGTTCCTATAAAAAATATTAGGTCTATATACTATAAAAGAGATCATACTGATTGTGTATACGTGCTCTGGACAATAATTAATTTGAACATTTGACTGAGGATTAGACATAGTTATGGTTGATAACTTCTTTTAAATATCAACACAAGGCCTACTTTTCTTTATTGGTTTGAGTGTGAAAGAGTGGTCTAATTAATTTAGACTTGAAATTGTCTGGCGAGATATTACACCTTGGTCGTTCAGAACCATGATAAGATTTGGGTGTGTTTGATATGAAGGAAAATGTTTCCACGGAAAATGCTTTCTTAGAAAATGTTTTTATGAAAAATAAGTTGTTTTCTTACTTATTTTCTTATGTTTGATATGTAAGCAGAAAAAATTATCTTAAAAGCATTTGTATCTAAACTAGGCAAACATTAAGGGAGTTGGGGTAGGGCGCTATGAGGGATGGGGGGATGGGGATGGGGTGGAGTGTGTTGGAGGGTGGAGAGAATGCAATGAACTTGGAATGTCGTCACTTGTGGAACTTATTTTTCCTACTTCCATTAGGGAAGTCATTTTCTCATTTTTAATGAACTTGTTTTCCTAGAGAAATTATAAAACAAAATTTTTGACCAACCAAACATGAGAAAATTGGAAAACATTATCGTAAAATATTTTCCTTCGTACCAAACACACCCTTGAGCTCTGACACCTTTCTTTGGATCAAGTCAACTTTGACAGTGCGACGACGTACTAAGGCTAGATTGTCAAAGAGTCTCCTAATTTTCTACGGGTTGCAAATTGTTTGATTAACACAAATTTGGTGCGACGGGAAATATTTTCCATATTTTAAAAAAAAAAAAAAAAAAGTGATTTTCTTACTTATTTTTTGGTGTTTGTAAATATATAAACAGAAAATATTATCACAAAATATTTTGTATAGCAAATACTATGAGGGCGGAGGTGGGGGAGTGAAGGGTTGGGGGTGCAGAGGGTGCCGAAAAAGGGGCAGGCGTGAGGTGGATTAGCATGGGGTATGGGTGGAGTGTTGGGGATGGTGTTAGGTTTTGCCTTGAATTTCCTATCTCATTTGGATTATACAAATTGTGATTTACTTCAAAAAGGTTTTCTTGGTGGAAAAAGTTTTCTTTGTGTAAAAGGATTCTACAATATTTATCCTTTTCTAGGAGGAGAAGTTTTGGACTTCAATAAATAGGAGATCCTTTCTTCTCATTAACAACACAATAGCATCCAAAATGTAGTCCTTAAAGAGATTTTGTTTAGGGGCGATTATTCTCTCAATAATTTTATGCTTTTATTTTAGTTTTTCATATGTAGGCCAGTTGGTCAAATCATATATTAATATTATGCTTATTTTGGTATAGTTTTATTTGTCATCTGATTTATCATCATTCAAGATTTGCAATTATTAGCTTTCGCATGACGCTATGTTATTTCGATCCCAACAGATGGGAGGGAGACAATCAGATGACACTTACGAAACCTGTTTTCCCTACTTCAAAATAAGTTATTTTTCTGATTGAAGGAGTTTATTTTTCAAAAAAAAAAATATTTAAAAAATATTTTGACCAATCAATATGGAATTTTTTTAAAAAAAAATAGATTTATAATTAATTGGTAACAATTTGCAATTTTTTGTTCTTTTTGTGCCATAATTGGCATCTATATGAGATGTTACTTATGAGAGAGTTTCCTGTATATTGACACTGTTGCGGCCATACAAATGCAACAAGAAATGGGTAATCTCTTTGAATCCGCTACCACATTGTGGATCAGGCTCTCTAATTGCTGGAGACCCAACTTGTAACATCTGCAAGAGGAGATTGCATGAGCCTGACCGGTTTTGCTTCTGCTGCATTGCCTGCAAGGTATAAACAAACTTTAATTTGGCTTAATAAAAGTTCCTCACATCTCTCGATTTTATCAATTATATTCCCATCGTCTCAATTTGTGTGAAACTATATCCTTTTTAGTCAGTTTTAAAAAGGATGACATCTTTTTATACATAGTAACAACTTAACTTTGAGAATCAATTTACGTTACACTATTTTCTTTTTTGTTAGTTTGAAAAAGAATAACACTTTTTTTATATTTAATAACAATTTGACTTTAAAATTCTCATTTTACGCTTACTGAGAGGATTTATAGGCACACCAATATTTATGTGTTGTTTTAGATCACGAGTTTCAAATATTTTTCTTTCGTTCTTAAACTTCATACCATCACTCTGTCCACGACCACACCACCACCACCAACCACTCTGCCCTCACAATCACTTCCACCACCACAAAGCACTCCTGCCATCACAACAATCACTGACAACCACTACCGCTGCCAACCACTATTGTATGTCGCTATCACACCTACCTCCTCCATCATTATAATTATATCCATTGCCGTCACCACTATCAACCACTACCACAGTTATGACCAATTCCTGCTACCAACCACCTCCACCATCACAACTAACACAGCCACCAACTACCACCACCTCCCTGCCAACTACTAACATTAACCAACTCCACCAACATAACCACCACCATCGCGTCAATCACTACAACACCAACCACCTCCGCCATCACAACTATCACCACCACCATTACTAGCCACTAGCACCAACCACATCACCATCACCATCACCACCACTACAAACCATCTCCACCATCACTAGCGAACATAAATGTTTTACTTTTTCATTAAATAATGATTTTTATTTTATTATACATATGTGTATGTTTTAATCTTAATGCACACAAATGAGGCCTTACACACACATTCACTCCAAAGTATACCAAAAATACTTTGCCTTAACCTCTGGCTAATTCAATTGAATGGAAAACGACTGTGTGCCTCAAAACCGCGCCATAGTTTATGTGACCAAATTGCTATCATTACTACACGGATATTGTAAAAAATATTTACATTAATAATTTAAATATTTTTACATATACATGCTATGTGTACTTATATATGATGGAATTGCAGGTGGAAGCATTATCCCGGAAGGAAAATGAGGCTCACGGAGCTACTCTTCGTGCAATTGATGAAGCTTTTGAAGTTGTTCAGAATGTTGAGATCAGGCGCAAGTGTCGGAGGAAGGGAATTCCTCATAGAGCTCCTATGCAATAAACTAATTCGAGCCAATACTTTAATTTAATTTGATCGTTTTCAACTTGCTTCATGTACTGAAACTCGAAAAGCCTCTAACTTGCTTCATATACAGAAACTCAGAAAACCGCTAAGCATTAAAAAGCTTGAAGCATTTTGAATTGTGAGTATTTTTATTTTTTACTTTTTGCTTCATGACAGCTCTGCGCTTTGAGTTAATTTATTTGCAAAGTTGCGACTTATGCTGCTACTAAAGCTTGCTATTTACCAGAACTAACTGTGTTTTCTTTACAATTAAATTGTATATACCCCCAGCCCCCCCCCCCCCCAAGCCAAAAAAAAAAGGTTCCCAAACCATGATTAGTGCCTTCATTTAAAAGATTCAGTTACACCCTTTTTCCTTTTCTCTGCTCTCATTCCAATTGGCCAGTGTATTAGTGGACAATTACCATCATTGCAATAATTTCTAATTTTTGTTTGTTTTCTCGTATCCTTGAACATGTTGAGCACCTTTTGACAAACGAGATTGATGGTTACGTTTAACCTTTATCATATGAAGCCAATTCTCGAATCAAGACCATAAGGTTAATGAATGGAAAATGACATTCAGTAGGCTTATTATAATTAAAGCAGAGTTTGTTGTGATGATTGAAAAATCATCCCCAATTTTTGGGTCATTTTTCTCCAAAAATCTGCACTAAGATCGGGTACCGAAACTTATATACAACATTGATAGAAAAATGATACAATTATAACATACAACTTGAATACAATATATATATATATATATATATATATATATATATATATATATATATATAATTTCAAAAATTCAAACAAAAATAATACAAATACAACAAAATACAGCTGAAATACAATTTTCATACAACTTTAATACAAAATACCTCTCTCAAATCCCAAAATTCAATCTTTTTTTGTTCCAACATTATTTTGAGTTTGCTCTTTGCTGTTATATCGTCATTTTCTGGACAAGTTTTTCTAACAATAATTTTCTTGATTTGAGTTTACATCTTTTACTTGTAATCCAGCTTTTATAAGTAATAGAACTACAATAAAAAAATTATACAATTTATTCATATTACTTTAGTACAATTTTGAAAACAAAATCTGAAAATCCGGCCAAAATCAACACTCTCCTTGCCACATGTTTTATTTGTTTTCTTCTTTTTTTTTTTAATTTTTTCTGTCAATTTTTTTTTAAAATAAAAAAAAACTGAATTTTCATTAAAAAAATGAATTTGAAAATTTGATTTTTTTTAAACCCATTTAAAAAAAAAAAAAAAAACTTTAAAAAACTGAATTTTCTTTTAAAAAAAGGATTTTTAAACAAAAAAAAAAAAAAATTGAAAATTTGTTTTTTTTTTTTTTTTTTTAAAACAAAAAGAAAAAAAAAACTGAAAAATGATTTTTTTTTAAATATGGAAAACCAAAAAATTTCTCAATTGTTTGCAAATAAAATCCGATCCCAAAATGTGAAAAAAACGAATAATAAAAAATTAATTATTTTCTTAAGAAAACCCGTTTTTAAAACTAAATGTGGAAGACTAGATTTATTTTCAAATTTTTAAGAAAATGCTTTTTAATGTTTTCCCCTTTTTTATGTTTTCACGAGAGTGAATCTTTGCCACATCAAATTTAGGGGTAATTATTCCGTTTTAAATAAGTATAGGGGGGTAATAGGGGAAAGGTAAGGTGTGTCGTAGGAAATAGTTCGGGGTAATGGTGCCTTATCCCTATTACTTTAATACAATGTTGAAAACACAATCTGAAAATCCAGCCAAAATCAACTCTAATCTTGACCAAACACGCTCAAAAGTGAGATATAAACTCCCAAAAAAATTCTCAATTGTTTGCAAGAATATCCGATCCAAACAAATAATAATTTTAAAAAATCCAAATTCGGCTTTTTAATGTCAATGATGGAGAAATCCATTGTTGAATTCCCGATGTAAAATCCATTGTTGAATTCCCTAAAAAGAAAAGAGAAAAGAGATGAGAAAAAGAGAAGAGAAGAGAAGCACAGTAGGTCAAAGAAAAATCGAATACAGAGAGAGAATATTTTTAAGTGCGTACGTAACATGTTATGTTTACTTGTTTAGTGAGGAAGGGTGATACTTTCTTTCAATTTTATTAAAGTGACGATCCAAATGTAGTTTTTTTAAATTTGGTAGAATTAGAGTTTTGAGGTTGAATCATATATATGTGTGTATGTGTGAGAATAACAAATATAAATTAGATTAAACGTTGTAAATTAGATTTAAGGATAGATGGGCGCCCAACTTCTCTAACAACCCGTTTTCAAGAGACAACGAGGATATGCTTACTGAGGAAATGTGATACTTTCTTCCAATTTTACCTTTTATAAGGAAAGTGACGATCTAAAATGTAGGTTCTCGAGTTTGGTAGAATTAGAGTTTTGAGGTTGAATCATATATGTGTGTGTGTGAAAATAACAAATATAAATTAGAAAGCAGTAGTTGGGAAGTTAAAAAAATACTATTAATTAAGAAAATACTCGAGAAACTACATTTGGATCATCACTTTCCATATTAAAGTAAAATTGGAAGAAAGTATCACATTTCCTTACTAAACATATCCCCATTGCCTCTTGACATGTAACGGGTTGTTAGAGAACTGTGTGCCCATCTGTCCTTAAATCTAATTTACAATGTTTTATCTAATTTATATTTGTAATTCTCATACATATGCACATATATATGATTCAACCTCAATACTCTAATTCTTCCAAACTCGAGAAACTACATTTGGATGGTCACTTTTCATATTAAGGGTAAAATTGAAAGAGAATACCACATTTCTGACTAACATATATTCCCATTATCTCTTGAAATGTAATGGGTTGTTAGAGAACTAGGGCCCCATTTGTCCTTATGTTCTTCTAAACAAATAAGAGGAGAAAGAACCAAAATAGTATATTATCTTTTGGTTTGGACCTAAAACCATACATGTTCTTTTACATGAAACATTAGTAATCCTTTATGTTTGCATAAGTGGTGCACTTTTAGTCAACTCCCAAATATTGTTTTTAAAAATTTAACAACAAAGGGCAAAAATGTCCCTGAACTATTAGAAAAGATCTAAAAATACCCTTTATTCACCTATTTTGCTAGAAATATCCGTTAATTCAACTTTTTGACTCATTTATGCCCTTTGACAAAGGCCTAACGATCAACACTAATTTTTTTTTAAAATTATTTAAATTACACATGGCATTTTATTACTGGAAAATTGATTTTTTTAAAATTTGGAAAATGGTTTTTTTTAGAATCAGGAAAAATGATTTTATAAAACCCGTTTAAAAAAAAAAGGAAAACTAGATTTTTTTTTAATTAAAATACATTGAAAAAATGTTTTTTTTTTAAATCAGGAAAATTAATTTTTTTTTTTGTCCCAAAAAAGTTAAATTTTCATGATTTTATTTTTAGGACACTTAAAAAAAAAAAAAAATAGGAAACATTGGATTGCTAAAAAAATCTGGAAAAATGATTTTTTTTTACAAAAAGTGTGGAAAAACCGTGTTTTAAAAAATAAATCAAGAAAACTATTTCTTTTTAAACCAAGAAGTAAATTATGGATCATTAGTTTTGCACATTTTACTTAAAAAATTCAGTTTTTTTAAATTTAAAAAATTCAATTTTCCATTTTTTTTTAAATGGTGTTTCCACCTTTAAAAAAATGAGTTTTTCAGATTTTAAAAAATTCAAATTTGTTAATAAAAATTCAATCCTGATTTTTTTATTTTTTAAAAACAGACTTACCACATTTTAAAATAAAAAAATTAGTTGTTCCAGATTTTATAAAAATTCAACTTTTCTAGATTTAGAAAATCGGACTAGTAATAAAATGCCATGTGTAATTTAAATAAATATATTTTTACTTTAGTGATGACCCTCAAAGAGCATAAATGATCCAAAAAGTTGAACAAAGGAGTATTTTTAGCAAAATAGATGGACGAAGGGTATTTTTAGACCTTTTCTAATAGCTCAGGGGCATTTTTGCCCTTCTCTGTTAAATTTTTAATAGAATATTTGAGAGTTGACTAAAAGTACGCTACTTATACTAACATAATGGACTATTAAAGCTCCATTTAAAAGCACATGTATGATTTTAGGTCCAAACCCAAAGATAATGTAGTATTTTGGTCTTTTTCTCATCTTTATTACTTTCATTTTTTGGCTTACCAATTATAAGTACACTTTAAGGGAACAAATTAACTCTAACTATAAAATCCCAGTAATAGCTATATGTGGCTTCTTCAAATATCATTTTCAAGAAATTGAAACACTGTTGACAAGAGAAAATTGAACCAAAAAAAAAATGAGCAGCTCTGGTTCATCGACTTAATTGAGCAGGTACATACGTATGTGTAGCATTACCATTTTTTTTTTTGGCTTTAATATTCACGGTTTAGGGTGAAACAAAGACCTTGCAAAACCTATAGTTAAAACACTAGCCAGGAATTGGGAGTGGTGTTAAAATTATGATGCAACTGGTAGGGGAAGGATTTGGTTGATATGGGATCCATCCTTCATTTCCTTCAGGATGGAAGTATTACATCCCCAACTAATACATGGAAATATATATATGTAAAGGATATGCAAATTGAATTTAACTTCACATCTACCTATGGTCTCCACACAATTGACGATAGGAAACCCTTGTGGAGGGAGTTGAAGAGGATTTCAAACGCTATACAGGGGCCTCGGATTGTCATGGGAGATTTCAATGCAATTGTGGATGTCACTGACAGAATATTGGGGAACAATGTACAGGATGTTGAGGTTAGAGACTTCAGAAATTTTATGTTAGACACACACCTCATTGAATTGTCCACTGGTGTAGAAATTATACTTGGAGCAATGGGACAATCTTTAGCAAAATTGACAAGGCGTTGCTTAATGCTGAATGGATGTTGAGTATGACTTTCCTACATGCTACTGCCTTGGAGCCTCTATTTTCTGACCACTCTCCATTATGCTTGGAATTACAAGGATATCCAACAAAACCTGCTAGACCATTTAAATTCTTTAATTGGTTAGCCGAGCATAATGATTTTGCACTGATGGTGAATGAAGGTTGGAGACATCAATGCTCGGGATCCAAGATGTATGTAGTATGGGAAAAGTTGAAGCAAGTAAAGCGAGAGCTCAAGAAGCCTAACCAAACTGAATTCATTGGTCTCAAATCCAAAGTGGCTACTGTGAGAGACCAACTCATTGAGATGCAACAACAGATGTATAATGGGCACAACACATACTTGTTTGACTCCGAGAAGGCATTGAGGAAACAACTAGAAAAATGCACCATGATTGAGGAGAGTGAAATGAAGCAAAAATCTAGAGTTCACTGGCTTAATCTAGCAGACTCTAATACTTCTTACTTCCATGCTAGCCTGAAAAATGGAGAAGTTCAGAATAAAATTAGATAATTGATCACTATTGATGGTACAATCTTGATAACTGCTAAGGAAGTTGAAGCTGAAATTTTAAGTTTCCATCAAGACTTCTAGGCACTGCAGCAGTGAATATTCCAGCTATCCAACCTGACATTATGAAAGAGGGACCCTTACTGAATAGAGCTCAGCAGTTGAAACTCATTACAATTGTAACTGATGAAGAGGTAGTGCAGGCTCTCAAGGGCATAGATGATAGCAAAGCTCCTGGTCATGATAGGTTCAACTCACTTTTTCTCAAGAAGGCATGGCCAATTCTTGGGAGTGATATTACTACTGCAGTAAAGGATTTTTTTCACCACTCAAAAATTGTACAGGCCTGTGAATTGTGCTTGTGTCACACTTATCCCCAAAGTAAAAAATCCAACCAGTGTGAGAGAATTCTGACCTATCTCCTGCTACACTTTAATTTACAAGATCATTTCCAAGATAATTACAACTAGACTCCAGGAAATCATGCCCCAATTAGTAGATAGCAACCAAGCTGCTTTTGTTCCAGGTAGATTAATCCAAGACAATATTACACTAATTAAGTCAAGAGTTGATCAAAAGTTATGGAAGGAAAAACTTGTCCCCAAGATGCATGCTCAAGGTGGACATGCAGAAAGCATATGATTTTGTTGAATGGGAATTCGTGAGACAAGTTCTACAAGCACTTAACTTCCCTGACATATTTATAGCTCAGATTATGGAATGTTTAATAATTGTATCCTATTCTATTGTTTTAAACGGTGAATTCATAAAAGCTTTCCTAGCCAAGAAAGGGTTGAGACAAGGGGATCCACTATCTCCCTATCTCTTCATTGTGGCAATGGAATATTTTAGCAGGATGCTTAAGAATTTAGGCAAAAATCCCGAATTCCAATTCCACCCGAAGTGTGCCAAGCTAAACTTGATATAATTGGGCTTTGCTGATGACTTATTAATGTTTTGTAGCAGTGATATCAAACCAGTTTACTCTTTGACTGCTTTCAACTGTTCTCCAAGGCTTCAGGTTTGGTTGCTAATGTGGGCAAGAGTTCAATCTATTTTGGAGGTGTTCCTGATGATATCCAATAGAGTATATTACAAACATTGGGCTTCTCTAGAGGCACACTCCCATTTAGATATCTAGAGGTACCCTTGAGCTCACAAAGAATTTCTATAATACAATGTCAGCCCCTACTAGATAAAATAGTTGGTAGAATTACATCTTGGACCACAAAATTCTTATCCTATGTAGGTAGATTACAACTCATTAAGGTTGTACTCTACTCTATCCAAATATATTGGTCTCAGGTTTTTCTTCTACCTAAGAAGATCATAGAGAAAATTGAAGGCTTATGTAGAAGGTTTCTTTGGACTGGATCTCAGGATAACTCAAAAAAGGCAATGGTTGCCTAGGATACTCCATGCTTACCAAAAGCAACAGGCGGACTGAACCTCATCCAATTGAAAACCTGGAACAAGGCAAAGAATATGTAAGATGCTATGGAATCTCTGTAACAAAAAAGACAAACTATGAGTTAGATGGGTTCACAACTATTACATAAAGGACCAAAGATATATGGAACAATCAACCCAAACAAGCTTCATGGCTTATGCAAAAAAAAAAAAAAAATTTAAGGCAAGGAAGACACTGGAGGATACTAGAATAGACTATACGCAGCTGCTTCAAATGGAGGAATTCTCAATCAGGAAAACCTAGGTTAGTCTGAAAGGCACTATGTAGAAAGTGGAATGGAGGAGAATCATATGCAATAATCTCAGTGCACCAAAATGGATCTTTATACTTTATATTGCTATACGGGGAAACTATACACAAGAGATAGGCTCTTGGGGGATGATTGATCATATGACCTACCCATTGCGCGAAGAAGCTGATGAGACTGTGGACCATTTATTCTTCCAATGTTCATACTCAAAGGTTGTTTGGAGTAAGCTATTGGAATGGCAAGGATACCATAGGAATGTCCTACCATGGACTGAGGAAAAACAGTGGACAATATGTTATGCTAATGGCAAGGGTACAAAAGATGAAATGTATAGAACTATTCTGGCTGGGAGCATATATTTCATATGGCAAGAGAGGAATCATCGTATCTTCCAACAAAAACAAACGAGACCAGAGCTACTGATTAGATTAATAGTACAGGAGACCGGTGTAGAGGATGGTTGAAACCAAAACTAGCTGCTAGACTTAGTCATTTAAATTTCTATCCTTAGGATAGTGTTTAGAGAGGAAATATTGTTTTGCTGGTGCTGTTACTGATAACTTGGGACTCTGTCCAATTATTAGTTTCTTTTCTGTACTTTATTACTCTTGATAATAAAATGGTTCCATTGATTACCAAAAATATTCACGGTTTAGGTATTTTATAATTGGAATTTTGATTCATTCGAAATTGATTGTTTATTTCTAAGTTGTATGTGACATTTAATTGTTACCTTTCTTGTTATAAGTTGTTGGTGATAATACAATAAAAATAAAATTACAATTGAAAAACAAAAATAAAAATATCTTCGGCTGAGGCGCGGATATCTCGCTCTCTTTAAGGAGATTCAAGCCCACTGCAGCAAATCTACCGGTCCAGCAGTAATCTTTCTGACTTGTCCCCTCCAGGATACAACAGCCCGATCACGTCGTACAACTCAACAAACTCTGGACAAGATGTTGAGTCCAAAGCTCCACCAAAAAAGAACACCTTCCTTCAACTAATAAACTCTCTTTTAGTTTCCTCACTTTTCAAGAACTCTCCAAAGTATATATTTTTCTCTACACCCCACAAGTTAAGAATGACTAACTATTTATAGCTAGGAAAATCATCCTTGAATTGAATAGGAAAATGAATGGGTAGTAAAGTAGGTAGATAAATGAAAGAATTATTATTTAGAGGTTACATAAGTTACACACATAAAGAGGAAGAATCAGGGTGACTAAAGGATTAGCGGTTACATGAATTTAGCAGAAAGTTTATGGCCACTTACTGCCACCAACGTGAATGACATGGTCAAAGGAAATAAAGTGACCATTATGAGTCATCAACGTGCAGGAGTAATGAACAGTTGTTATGAAAATTTTAAAGGAAATTCTGTCCATATTCTTCCATTTACTCAAATGAGTAATTAGGGAAATAATACTCCTAACGTGAATGGTAAATGCAGCATAATGGACAAGGAAGCAATTGACACACTTTAATAATATTAAAATGCTCTAAATGTCCTTCAATCCACCACTCATTTTAATATTAATATAAGAGAGTATACCAATTGAAGGTAGACTATTATGCATAATGAAGGTGTGCTCTGCATTGAACCTCCACTTAGTAAAACAATAATCTTTACTCCAGAGCCGTAGTAGTCTCAGACTTGAACTATGACTGCTTTAGGGAAATAAAGAATTACTGCTAACACATAATAATCAAGGTGTTGACATGAGCTTTCACAGCCAGCACATTACGGTCTTGTGATATCCCGGTTTCATGAGTGCTTTTGAGAACGAGCCCAATTCTCATAGGAAGCGGCCTACTTCCACACTCACATAGGTGAAATCTATCAAGGGTGCTTCTGTAACTTAACACCCCACTCATACGAGCTACAGAATTTCATTAAGAGTTTATAAACTCAACCTCCATAAACCGTTACGAACAATGCACTCACACTATGGGGAGGGAATAAGTAAAATTGTGCATTTTCTCAATAAGTCATCATATGATTCGTTTTTCCCATTGAACCTGGTTATAGGATCTCTAGTCCCCAGGTTGGGTTTCCTTATATATGACTCATGAATTTATGGGCTTCAATCCTATCCCCCTCGATGTGCTCCAGACCTTTTCTCTTGCCAAGGCCTTCGTTAGTGGATCTGCAAAATTATCACATGATTTGACATAATCAACGTTAATGGTACCACTTGTCAAATATGATCTCACAGTACCGTGTTTTCTCCTTATAGGTCTGGATTTACCGTTGTAATAATGGTTTTGAACTCTACCAATGCAACAGTGCTATCACAATGAATTAAAATACGAGGAATTGATTTTTCAAAATAAGGTATTTGAAATAATAAATCTCTTAACCAATTTGCTTCTTCACTAGCTGAAGCTAAAGCAATTAGTTCAAATTCTCCATGGTAGAGTTAGCAATAATAGTTTGCTTTTTTATTTTCCAACAAATAGCACCACCTGCCAACGTAAAAATATAACCAGTGGTAGAACAAGAATCACCAGATAAAGTGTTCCAATCTGCATCAGAAAAGCCTTCAAGTACAGCAGGATATTTTTTATAAAACAAGCCATAAGTTTTTGTACCCACTAAATATTTCATAACTCTCGTTATGGCATGCCAATGTTCACTACCTGGCTTGCTTGTAAACCTGCTAAGTACTCCAACTGCATACGCAATATCGGTCCTAGTGCAATCAATCAGTCACATATCTCAAACTTCCAATTAAGCTAGCATATTCCTTTTGATTTATCACATCATTTTCACTTTGAACAGGAAACAAGTGAACACTTGAATCAAAAGGAGTTACAACATGCTTGCAATTAGAAAGTTATATTTTCTCAACATAATGTGACTGGTCAAGGAAAATTCCATCACATGTTTTAGTTATTTTTATTCCAAGAATAAAATTTGCCTCACCAAGATCTTTCATGTCAAAATGGCTTCTAAGAATATTTTTAGTTTCACCAATAACATTCATGTTAGAGCCAAAGATCAATAAATCATCAACATAGAGGCAAACAATTACATGTGAATTATTCCAAGACTTATGATAGATGCATTTATCACACTCGTTCGTTCTAAAACCATTCTCTATCATGCAGGAATCAAATTTCTCATGTCATTGTTTTGGTGCCTGTTTCAAGCCATATAGGATTTAGTAAGTTTACACACTTTGCTTTCTTGGCTTTCTTCAATAAAACCTTCGGGTTGTTCCATATAAATTTCTCATTTAGGTCCCCATTTAAAAAAGCAGTTTTTACATCCATTTGGTGAATATGCAAATCAAAAATTGCAGCAATAGCAATTAAAAGCCTTATGGATGTAATTCTAGTTACTAGATAAAAAGTATCAAAAAATTCTAGGCCTTCTAGTTGTTTAAAACCCTTAGCAACTAGTCTAGCCTTATATTTATCAACAGAACCATCCGGTTTTAACTTTTTTCTAAGGACCCATTTACACCCAATTGTTTTACAACCCGGTGGTAACTCAACTAACTTCCAAGTTTTATTGGAAATAAGTGATTCCATTTCATCATTTACAAAGACCAAAAAATAGCATCATTTGAAGATAAAGCTTCTTGTAAAGTGATAGGGTCATCTCCAACATTAAAAACATAAAAATCAAGACCAAAATCTTTTTCTACTCTAACTCTTTTACTTCTTCGTATTTCAAAATCATCATTTTCTTTATTTTTCAAAACAAAAGTAAAAGAACTAGGTAGTGATAAAATATTTTCTTCAGTCCTATGACCCCCACTATTTTTAGAATCAAATGAAAATTTATTTTCATGAAAAATAGCATCACCTGATTCTATTATTCTATTATCTTCAAGACTAAAAATCTATATGCTGTAATATTTGAAGCATAACCAAGAAAAGCACAAGTAGTAACTCTTTTACCCAATTTACTTATTTTGGGATCCATTAGCATTACATAAGCTAGACAACCCCAAACTCTTATATATCCCAAATTTGGCTTATGACCTTTCCACAACTCAAATGGTGTTAATTTAGTCTTTTTATGAGGCATACGATTCAACACATAACAAATTTGCTTAAAATAGCTTCACCCCAAAAATTTAGAGGTGCACTAGACTCAATAAGCATGGCATTTGTCAACTCAACTAAAGTTCTATTTTTTCTCTCCGCTACACCATTAGACGCAGGAGAATAAGGTGGAGTAGTTTCATGAATTATTCCCAATGATCTAACAAAAGAATTAAACTCATTAGACTCATATTCACGGCCTCTATCACTTCTAATTCTTTTTATTTTCCTTCCAAACTAATTTTCAACTTCATGGAGATAAATTTTAAAATTTTCAAAAGCATCACTTTTATTTTTCATCAAGAAAACATATCTATACTTAGAAAAGTCATCAATAAAAGTGATAAAATATCTAGTTCCTTCACGAGTTAAAATTCCTCCAAGTTCACAAATATCAGTATGAACTAACTCTAACAATTCAGTTTTTCTTTCAACTTGAAAATGAGGCCTTTTTGTGATTTTGGCTTTACTACAAGCCTCACATTTTTCAAAATCCTTTTTAATCATTGGGATTAATCCTAAACTATTCATGATTCCCACATAACGATTATTAATATGACACAAACGAGCATGCCAAAAATTAGTGGAAGAAAGCATGTAAACAAAATTAGTAACTTTATTCATTTCAACATTCAACTATAACATCCCATCACAAGCATACCCCTTTCCCACGAAAATACCTTTTTTTCACCATTACATATTGATCAGACTCAATAATTTGTTTGAAGCCTGCTTTATTTAGAAGAAAACTAGACATCAAATTTTTTCTCATGGAAGGAGTAAAAAGTACATCTTTTAAAGTTAACACCCTTCCTAAGGTAAAGCTCAACTCGACATCTCCTTTCCAAGCACTTGAGTAGTGTGAGAATCACCAAGCATGATGGTTTTGGGCTCTTCAAAAGTAGTATACACTTTGAATCAATCTTTGTCATAGCAGATATGACGGTTTGCACCAGAATCAACCCACCATCCATCAACATTTTCAACCATGTTTATGTCTATTATCACCGCCACAAGTGGATCTTCGGTAACGTTCGCCTAAGGTATAGGATCACGTTTTCAAAACTTGCAAAATCGAGTAATATGCCCACTCTTGCCATAGACAAAGCATGGTCTCCATTTTGTGCTTGTTGATTTTGTGCTTGGTTGTTACCACCGTTATTTTTCTTGGGAGGTCAACCATTATTTTTCTTGAATATTTTCTTCTTAGGCTTCATAGAGGTATTTTTGTTAGCATTAGGAGCAACATTATTTGAAGTAATTAAATTTACCTTGTTTGCGACGGGTTGTAAGTTGCTCTCTTCCGTTTGCAAAAGTGCATCTTGGCACCTTGCCTCTTCTTCCATGCGGATTCGCATAATCAACGTCTCAAGAGAGGTTTCCTTTTGTTTGTGGCGCATAGTTTTTTGAAATTCCTTCCATGAAGGTGGAAGTTTATCTATTATGCCACAAACAATGAGGTTATCTCCAATTTTTATCTCTTCGGACCTGAGCTCTCCAACGATCATTATAAAGTCTTGAGCTTGGTCTACCATTGATTTGTTGTCCACCATTTGGAAACGAAAAAATCTACTAGCAGCACATTTTTTCACCCCAAAATTCTCCTCGGTATCATATATTACTCTGCAACGCTTTCCAAATTTTCTTTGCGTAAGAGAGTAAGTTCTATCATAATAATCATAAAAATTATCCGATAGACAATTAAGTAAATAATACCGACACTTGTATAAATCTTCCTCATACTTTTCAATTTTTTCTTGAAGAGAAATAAGTTCTTCATCATTCATTGAAGAGTTGTCTACTTTATTTAGATTCTTCTCAGTTAACACATAAGAAACATTGAGAAGACTTAAGTAGAAAAGTACTTTACCCTTCCATCTCTTAAAATGAGTACCGTTGAACCGAAATGACTTGTTAAGATCTCCTACTTTGACATCCGCAGATTTTTCAATTGTAGCCATGTGAATCTCCTTAAAATTGTTGGTGATAATACAATAAAAATAAAATTACAATTGAAAACAAAAATAAAAATGTCTTCGGCTGAGGCGCGGATATCTTGCTCTCTTTAAGGAGATTCAAGCCCACTGCAAAGAAATCTACCGGTCCAAAGAAGAATCTTTCCGACTTGTCCCCTCCAAGATACAACCTACCCGATCGTCGTACAACTCAACAAACTCTTGACAAGATGTTGAGTCCAAAGCTCCACCAAAAGAGAACACCTTCCTTCAACTAATAAACTCTCTTTTAGTTTCCTCACTTTTCAAGAACTCTCCAAAGTATATATTTTTCTCTACACCCCACAAGTTAAGACTATTTATAGCTAAGAAAATCATCCTTGAATTGAATAGGAAAATTAATTGGGTAATAAAGTAGGTAGATAAATGAAAGAATTATTATTTAGAGGTTACATAAGTTACACACATAAAGAGGAAGAATGAGGGTGAGTAAAGGATTAGTGGTTACATGAATTTAACAGAAAGTTTATGGCCACTTACTGCCACCAACGTGAATGACATGGTCAAAGGAAATAAAGTGACCATTATGAGTCATCAACGTGCAGGAGTAATGAACATTTGTTATGAAAATTTCAAAGGAAATTCTGTCCATATTCATCCATTTACTCAAATAAGTAATTAGGGAAATAATGCTCCTAACGTGAATGGTAAATGCAGCATAATGGACAAGGAAGCAAATGACACACTTTAATAATATTAAAATGCTCTAAATGTCCTTCAGAAGTTGATAAAGTAAAACAAAATTTTCAATTCACACGAGAGCTCTAGAATTTGTTACATATATTATGGTCAAGGTTTACTCTACGCTTTGTCGTAATATTTTAGTTCGGATGCCCAAATTCTTCGATATTAAATCAAAGTAGTAAAAATCTTGAGTCTCGTAGTCATTCATTCATAGAATATTTTCATGTGCTTGACCCAATAAAAAGAATTAGGCTCACACATCACAAAAACGTGTTATGAACCTAAATGAAATTGATAAAATGCTCCATTTATAATAATTTAAGTTTTTATATGAGGTAATCAAATAATTAAATCAATCACCTCTTTCTGATTTGGTGACTGACCTAGCTCACTGGATTCTTGTTGTACATGATCAAGCTATATGGTGGATGGATAATATTTCTTATCCTTAATCAAATGTCTCGTCTTCAAGCCCTTAAGAATGGAGAAATTCATGATAGGGACCACTTTTTCTTTTAATGGGCTCTATGCGATGCGAACCTTAATTAGTCGGACCAATGGATTTCCAAATGTACCAGATTGTTATATTATCTTTTTATTTTAAAAAAAAAAAAGCACAAATGCCTATATTAGGTGATGTGATTTCTCTCTATGATGGAAAGATGGACAATATTCTTCCTGTTCCTTGGCTCTAAAGCATGATGGGGTTTTGAAGTTTTCATTTGAGGGGAAAAGGCATGTGCTGTGAAGAAAGAAATTGCACTGAATAGAGCAGCAAACAAGGCATAAAATTAAGTTAATTACTAGAATGCTGAATATTGGCAATATGGAGATAGCTAATCTGGATTTAGAATAAGAACTAGAAGTATGTCTAAAATTTTTTATTTTCAAAGTTGAAATACAGACTCAACATTGAGTTTTTGCCTTTTTTTGGGTATGCCAAAAGTTCTGAGTTTCCTTGTTTTCACTGGGTTTAAATGTCATTTTTCTTATCTCTCCAGTAAGGACAGAAGAATTTCAAATTCTCTTTTTGGAGCATAATTGTGACTTGGCCCTTGGTATAGAACACAATTTACTCAAATGCAAACTCTCCAACCAAAAAAGAAAATTTTATTCGTAAAATGAAAGCACTTGGTTTTACTCATTCACAAGGACTCGATTCTAGGTACAAACATCCTTTGTTGTAAGCTCAATGCGTAATAATATCGTACACAAAAACTAAGAATACACTTGTGTGGTTGATGGGGCAAACCAGACATTTTATTCGCTTGGTTGACTATGTTTGAACAGTACATTAGTTGTCAGTTACATTTGACTTGTGAGCTAAATATTGGGAAATTAGGAAAAGGAGAAAAGAATCAAAGCTGAGAAGTTGTCTTCGATGGTCCACATTTTCTACCCTTCTATTCCAATTTACACGGTATTTTTCATTTTTCGAAATCATATCATGTAAGCTTGACAACATACTAGTCGTGTTTTTCATTTATTCGTCCTTTAAGAAAATATAAAGGTAGTATTTTTACTATTTTATCCTCTTAAAACATTTCATCACGTGATCTCTCCTCAATAAATGTTTAAAGCACAAGGCTAAACTAATTTATTTTGGTATGTTTACCCATAGCATGAATCCATTAATGTAATTAATACAAGAGTAAAATAAAAAAAAGTTAATTTCATTTTATTTTGGTTAAATAAAACGACAGGTATTTCGAGATAGATATTTTGAGTAAGGAAAGCAAATATTTTGTGACGAAGGAAGTATAAAGTATATATTTTTTTTTAATCATATTAACAATGGGAAGAAATGCAATTTATAGTACTTTTCGCAAAATTTTTGAATGCGTAAATTTTAATTTTAAAATATTGAGTTAATCTAATCAAATTTAGCTTAAAAGATTAGTTAAATTGACATGAAGCAAAAAATATCACATAAATTGAAACGGAATGGGACTATTTCTTTTTTTCTTCATGGAAGTCAATTAGTCAAATAAGTTATTTCCATATCCATTATCAATGACCAAATAACGTAGTCAACACAAAATGGACAATTGTAACGACCCATTTGGTCGTGGTCTAAATATTCCTAAAACACCCTTTTCGTGGTCTAATAGTAGTCCGCGATAACGGGTGATTCGGTTATTTAATTGACGAGTTTTTAGTCCTCATTTGACATTCGAGGACGAATGTTCTAAAGGAGGGAGAATGTTAGATCCCGTATTTTTATACGTCGAGTTATTCGCGAAAGAATCAACGTGAGATAGAAACTTCGGATTTTAATTTCTAAACTAGAACTAATCGGTTACAAATTTTACTTAATACAAAAATGTTATTGGAGATTAGGAATTACTTAAGTGTGGTGTTAAGTAAAAATTGGTGAAAATAATGAGCCAACAAGAGCATCAACATCCAAGGTAAAAAGGATGACTCAAAGTCATCTAAAATAAGGTTAATGGAAGACATACAAATGGGCAATTAAATGTTGATTCATCCACTACACTTTCATTATATTGTGGACAACTAAATTAACTTCATAACCAAGGTGAGGTTCGGCCAAGGGGCTGAAAATTTTGAGGAGAAAAAGTTGAAGCATACAATTGAATATTTAGCATCCACTACTTTATGAAAGTATACATTGTTTTAGGAGGACATAACATGGTGGAGGGATCATTTCACATTAAATATTGCTCATCCATCTTGGCATGATTACAATAGACAAAGGGTGGTGCATGAATCATTCAACACACATAAGATTGTCTTGTAAACAATTGAAAAGAAAGAAGAAAGGAGAAACAAGAAGGTGAGGTTGGCCTAAAGTTGTAGAAAACAAATTAGGAAATTTAAAGTGTAAAGTTAATGGAATGAATCATGCCATAAGTGGAGCATGTGACCAACTTGTAGGCATCAAAGTTGAACCAAATAATGACCAAGAAATCAGCCATCACAATTCATTTCAACTACACAACACAAAGAAAGAAAACCTAAGCCTAGAGAGAGAGAGCCATTTCGGCCAAGAGGGCTGATTTTTGAGCTCTTTGAGTCTTGATCCAAAAATTATTTTCCAAGGTGTTTCAACCCTTTAGAAGGTCCCTAAAACGTGAAGATAGTCTTTGGAGCAACAAGAACCATTTTCCATCTCAAGTCACCAACTCTAGCCAAGTAGAGAAGTCAAGTTGTCAAGGTAAGATCTAACTTTCTTTTCAAGTATTAAGGGTGATGTAGATGTGTGAATATAAGTTGTATGCATGAAATAAGGTGTATTGATGTTGGAACATGATAGTAGTTATGGGGTTATATGTGTTGATGTTGAAGTATGGTTGTAACTTGACGAACATGAATCGCATGCATAAAATCATGAAAGTTGGTGTTGGAATGTTAGTTGGCCGTAGGGACTGTTTTGGTGGAATTAATGGACTGATTTTCTTTAATAAATATGGTTGTTACTATCATAGATCTCATGGTAAAAAGAATGAAAAGAATTGGAAGGTTAAAGGTGAAGTTATGTTAGTATGAAAATGGTTGAATCTATGATTTTATGTGAGTGATGTTGAAGCATGGTGTAGCCGTGTGTGGACTGTTTTGTGAAGAAGTTAGTGAACTGTTTTTACTTGATATTTTGATTGTTATTATCATGAATTTTATGATGGAAATGAAGGTGTTTAATGGTTGGAGTTGAAACTAAAGTCGTTTGAGAATTGTTTTAAGGATTATAAAAATGACGATATAGCGTAGTTGCGTATGAATTGATGTTGTACTTGTCTTGTGGATAGCTGGTCATAACTTACTGAAATTATATGAAAAGAAGACATGAAATGATGTATAAAAATCGCATGTGGTTGGCTTAGTATGTTCGTAAACGTTTGCAAGAATTCCGAACATCGTTATGTTGTCGGTTAGAGACTCGTTTTGGACATGTTGTGGTAGTGGACTGTTTTGGACTTGTGTTTTCATTAAGTTGGAAAGAATAATTATAAGTTAAGAGTATACATCATATTGTATGTTGGATGGGCTGTTATAAGTTGTTACATGCAAACGTTAAGGCTACAAACTAATAAAAGTAACTTGAGAATGTCGAAACCGTATGTGAATCGTTATTGCATGTTATGAATGTGGGCTGTTTAGAATATTGTGTGGGCTGTCCGGATTGGTATTGAACACATAATTATTGATGTTGTATTGGTAGTATGTGGTTGGTTTAGATACAAGAGAAAACATCGCCTAAACATCTAGAAAGGAGTTACTAACGTTAGAATACGTTTGAATCTCCCCGTAGCTTAACCATAGTTGTTGGCGTCTTAATATAGGTTGAAGTATTATTGGGTAGCGTACACATATTGTGTGACGAATAAGCACTAAAGACCTTGTCCGATCGGAAGCACTTCGAAGGAAAAAGCTTTGGCGTGAAAGTTCGTGACACCTGTTCGCATCGAGGTAGGTTACGGTTTACTTTATGTCTAGACTCCGGTTAGCGAAACGTATGTAAATAGTAGTGATTGACGGGGAAAGCATGATAGGCCTTCGGGCATGGTGTGGAGGTAAATTCCATCTAGGTTGGTATATTGCCGTGGGCTTGTCGCCATTATTGTGATTATGTGGGCTTGTCGCCATTATTGTGATATGTTATGTGGGCTCGTCGCCATTATTACGATATTGTTATGTGAGCTGTCATTGTATTGTGATTTCATGTATTTGATATAATTCTCTCTCTCTTGTTATCCCACGGGTCATATGGAAGAGGAAGGTTATTACTGAGAATTGAATATTGAATTGCAATTCCTAGTATGAATCTATGGAACCTATGATTGCGGTGATTATTGAGGTTGATTCCATGCGAGGCATGCATCCCATATTCTATGTGCTATGTGATGTAATTATCACCTAGTTGTATCTTTATCACATACTAGCTCCCTCACCTTATGAAAGGGAAGGGTAATATTGATGATTGAGCCGTGGGCAATAATATGACTTGTACTTGTTTATTGCATATTGGTGATATAATTGAGACTGATATCATGCATGACATGCTTTCATATTACTCTTATGTTGTTATAATGGTGAGGAGAGTGATTGAGAGACTCCGAGGTTTTTGCCGGAGATTGAGAGTGACGAGAGACTCCGAGGTTTCGCCGGAGATCGAGAGTGACAGAGAGACTCCGAGGTTTCGCCGAGATCGAGAGTGACAGAGAGAGACTCCGAGGTTTCGCGGAGATTGTGAGTGTTTGTTGCCCGAGGTTTCTTGCCGGGAACGATGGAGTGTCCGATGCCCGAGGTCTTTGCCGGGATCGTGAGAGTGTGCTCGTGATCCGAGGTTATATTCCGCACGAGTGGTACATGGACTTCGCGGGTCCCCCATGGGTCATGACTATGAGGCATTGCCATAGCATGTGTGTACGGGAGTGGAGTGTGAGAGGTGACTACCGCATTGCATAACATTTACATAGCACGACATTGCATTGCATAGCACTCCATTTGAATGGTCATTCATGTCATTGCATGGCACATTCTCTCGATTGATTCTTGATTTGTGAATTACCGAGTTGTTGTTTGTGAGTATTTATTTTAAAGGCCGGATGGAATCGAGGTTTATAGAATTCTCCCTAGGCTTATAATCCGAGATATTGAGATCCCTTGTGACTATCGTTAATGCAAGACTTTCTCATGTGCTAGATGTGTGACCGTGTTTGATTACTTATCCGCTTACTTGTTAGTTGCTTCTTGTTTATATGCGTGAACTAACCATTGTCGGCCTATGATACCTACGAGCCTAGTGTTGTGCTCATACTATTTTGCTACACTCCTTCCGGAGTGTAGAGTTATTTTCGTGTCTCACGATGTTCGGAGTCTCACGACCGTTTCGAGGCATTCGTCAAAGACGTTTGGGTGAGCTTTTGGGAATTGCATTTATTCCCGTTGTAGGTCTCTCCTTAGATTTCGTTGTTCATTAATCTATCCTTTTCAATGACCAAGTCAATTTATCTTGTTTTAGTTGTTTTAGTACGCAAGTTCAATGACCAAGTTGAGTCCGGATTATCTATTCAAATTGTAAACTTTATAATTTGTGATAGTTACTTAGAAGCTCTTGTATGAGTCTAGCTAGTCTTTTTTTTTTTTTTTTTTTTTATTTTGGGAAATTTAGTCTTATAATAAAAGTATTTATTCCGCATGTTGTATCAAATTAAGGTAGTTTCATAAATCGTATTAAAAATACTAATTCGGGTTCGCCCACCAGGAGGGTTAGTTGTCTTAGGCAATTGTTTCTCCACATTTTATTTTCCTTCTTCTTGCCTTTTCGCATGATGATTTTTTTCCATGATTAATTTCGTTTTAATTTATATGTCTTAGTTACTATCTAGGAGTCAAAGTATATGTCTTTTACCATGATTTTTCAAATAATTCTCAAATATTTTGAATTGTTAATTATTGTGATTTATAATATTTTTTTTATGTAGTTTCTAAATATTGTAAATTTTATTTTTTATAACATGAAGCTTCAATTTTTGAATTCATACCATTTATTCATCAGTTTGACCCTCGTACTCAGAATCAAGCCACAAATATTGAAACATAGGGATTACTATGAAATTAACAACAACAACAACAACAACGACAATAAGAAAACACCCAAAGGTATTTCCACAAATGAGGTATGATGAGGATAAAGTGTATGCAGACCTTACTCGTATCATTGGAGGTAGAGAAGTTGTTTCTGAGAGTCTCTCGGCTCAAGGAAAAACATTTCGAAGAAATTCGTACAATGAAATATAGAAATCAAGAGGTCATGGCAACCAATTAAGAAAGCATGACAAAGGATGCTGGAAGAAAGGAACAGTAACTACAACAAAATAATAAGATAAACGACGTACAAGAAATAACATATAGTACTCCCTCTGTTTCAAAATATGTGTCCATTTAACCCATAGTACTCCATCTGGTTCAAAATAAGTGTATACTTAGCCTTTTTATTTTGGTTCAAAATAAGTCTTCATTTATATAATCAAGAAGGAATTAACTTTATTTTTTTCAGATTTGTCCCCAATAATTAAGCAAAAGTCTCATTAACAAAGGGTAGTTTAGTTAAATACTTATTTTTTTTCTAGGAGTTAGTGTTTTCTAAAAGGGTGTGAAAAAGGTTAAGTAGACACGCATTTTGAACCGGAGGGAGTAACAGAAATCAAAGAATAAGATTACAAATTCCATAAATCTTCCATTTTTTACTTATAAAATTATGTGACCAATCAGATAGTGTCACATAAATAGGGATTGGGAAAGTACTATTGGTGCAGTTGTCTCATTATATTTTGTGAGCAAAATAGTAAAACAAGTATCAATGGAATTAAATCAAAGCTTTATTGCTCAATGGATCAAATTAATAATTTTACATACCCCAAGCTAGAAAGGCAATTAGCATGCTGTCGGTAGCAAATTTAAGCATTTATTAAAGGAACATATATAAACATGATAATTGCTAATTGTGCTTGGAAAAGCAAGAAGCAGCAAGAAACTAAGCAGCATTCCTTAATAAAGAAAATAATCAGGGTATGTTTGGTATAAAAATAAATTATTTTCTGGTTACCAACACTTCATTAAAAGAGGAAAGACTAATTTCTTCACTTAGATTATCTCCGTAGTTCATCCAAAAAAGTTTCTAATATTTTTTGAGCATTGGACAGTGAAATAATTCTTGAAAAATACTTTTTGGAAAGATTTTCTTTTAGAATTTTTCTTTAATAGTATAAGATAAGATTATAAAGTCAACTCCTACGTGCCGATAGTTTTCAGGTTTTTAAATCAACCACCGAACTGTTTTCCGAATCCTATATTTAATAGGAAACCTTAACGTCCTGATTTCACACTCCATTGGCATCTAGTCCTAATTAAAGAAATTAAAAAATCGCGTGTTCTCATCCCTCCTATATATACCCACCAGTAAAATTTATCCGCGTGAAATTAAATAAATCAGATATAGCTAAATAGTTTTTTTTCTAAAAGTTTGTATATTTTAAAAAATAAATTCTACTACAAAAAAATGGGTAATTTGTGGAGGTTGAAAGTTGCAATTCACAGGGTTTTAGCTTCCTCAAGCAATTAGTGGAGGATAAAACCTCCGCAAATTGCGACTTCCAACCTTTCCAAATTACCCATTTTTTTGTAGTGTTCACTCTTCAATCAGATTTATCATTAATCTACTCTTCAAATGTAATACAATCAATTATTCTAATTACATTCTCAAAATCTAAAACTAAATGGAGAAAGAAAATTTAACACGTAACAAATGAGAGATAATAGAATCTTAAGAAATAAGGCAAACTGTATGCTCCCGATTGTTTTCATCTCATCCTTAAATATTTAATTGAACTTTTTTTTTAAAAAAAATATTGGATAATATTTGTTGCATGAGATAACAAATAAAACCTTAATGAAAAATCGTCAATATATGAATTGATTGACCCGGCTCGTCTACAACTCATCTCCGAAAATCTAGACATAACTCTAATTAATTAATGAAAGTGATATATATATTGGTCTCCTTGAATTCTTTATCTCTCTTGCTATTAGGTATGGCTAAAAAAATCCTGTGTTCTCATCCCTCCTATATAAACCCATTCTTGAAGACCGCCATTCAATCTCCTTACTTTACTTGGTAATATATAGCCATGAAAGAAAAAAAGGTAGAAGAAAACCTTGTTTCTCTTTATACTCCGTCATCACAAAACCTTCATCTAGTAGAAGAAATTATTAGAAACCAATTAATACTTGATGATGATGACAATCATGTTCTCAAACAATGGGAGAGGCTAGTGGAGGAAGTGGAGGAAATAATAGCATACAAATTCAAGAACCGCGACTTGTTACATCAAGCTTTTACTCATTCTTCCTTTGAAGCAAATTGTGTATCATACGAGAGATTGGAGTATATAGGTAAGAAGCAGATCTTGAGCAATTTAATTTTCTATTGGTCTTTCAACTGAATCTATTGCTTCTTTTTTTTTTATCTTGAATTTCATATACATGACATGATATGTACAATTATACACACATAAACACACACACACACTCTTTTCTTGACCCATATTATGTGGCACAATTTTATCTTCAAAAATAATAACATGTTCTATAAAAAATAAGTTAATTCTAAACTTATCATTTTTTCTGTAGCTATGTGATTTGTAGCTATCTATAATTTGTTTTAGATTAAATTTTTCAAAAGTCCTTTTTTTTTTTTTAAACTTAGTGCCAAGTCAAATACGCGTAGGGACCACATGTGTGTGTGTCTATATTCGTTGTGAATACTGACTTTAAATCATGAACTTATATCCGTTGTAGGTGACTCTGTTTTGAATCTGTTAATAGCAAAGGAGCATTATTTTGATTATCCTTATCTACCTCCCGGAAAACTCACAAGGTTGAGAGCAGCCAATGTAGATACGGAGAAACTTGCTAGAGTCGCCATCAAATACAATTTGCATCACTATTTACGTCACAAGAAGCCTTTACTTAAAAGACAAGTAAGTCTATAACAACAAAATCAATTCAATATATATCCTTTAGCCTACTAGCTTGTTGTGTTTTGCCTACTAGCTTGTTGTGTTTCACAGGTAGAAGAATTCAGGGGTGCGATGATGGAGTACCCATTACATTCAGCAGGTCTCATTGATCCTCCTAAAGTTCTTGCAGATATAGTTGAATCTTTGATTGGTGCCATCTATATTGACTCCAATTTCAGCATGGATACAACTTGGCAGGTATGGTATAATTTTCAAATTTATACAATATTTATTTATTACATCCTTGGAGGTAATACTATGTATATTTTGATGAAATACTATGTATATTTTGATGACAGGTGGTAAAAGATTTGTTGCAGCCTCTAATCACTCCAGTAGAACTCCAGATTCATCCGGTTACAAAAATTTACGAGTTATGTCAAAAGAATGGACTGAGGGCAGAATTTGTTGATACATGGGAGAAAACCGGAGAGATTGAAGTTTTTGTTGATGGAAAATTTGTAGGGAAGGGAGAATCTAGTGGAAAGAAAATACTTGCACTAAATAGGGCTGCACACAATGCATATTACCAAGTTGTCAGAAATTTGAGTGTTGGAGCCACTGTTGTTGATGATTAGATTACCCTTGTGATGAAACGCAAAGCTGAAATTAGTATTTCATATTATTTGTACTAATGGGAAATCAGTTGTGTCCATTAATCAGAAATGCCTCATTTTTGCTAGTTAAAAGAGTGCGTGTGTCTCTCATTTCTCTTACTTGGTCATCAAGGGTGACAATTGATGGAACAAGCTTAGGATAGTATTGATTAAGGAAAAGGTTTAAGTATGTCATCCAACTATCGAAAAAGACTCATCTATGCGAATCGTCAATAGTTTGGCTCATTTATGCCATCGTCGTTATCAAAATGGCTCATCCATGCTATTTTTCATTAACGCCGGTTTTGCAATACCAGATATGACGTGGCCTTCAATTAGAGCTCCACGTCATTTAATTAAATCAGCCCAATTTTAATCTTAGATTATTAAAAAGTCCGACCATACACCCGACCCACCCAAATTCTTTTCAAGCCACAACCATAATCTTATTGGTAAAATTACTCAAATGACTACCTTATGGTAGTTTCCTATCATTTATAGCTACCCTTTTAAATATTACCATTTTTAGCTATGTTTCCTAAATTAAGGTATTTTTTCGGATGTATTTGATGCGTGTAAATTCATAGAAATACAGTAAAAAAGAAAACATATCCCTTGATTTTAGGCCATAACGGTGAGATCATTTAATTAGTTATTAATTGGTATTTTTTACCATAC
Organism: Lycium ferocissimum; assembly: GCF_029784015.1. Taxonomy (NCBI): domain Eukaryota; kingdom Viridiplantae; phylum Streptophyta; class Magnoliopsida; order Solanales; family Solanaceae; genus Lycium; species Lycium ferocissimum. Next base: position 47,838,721 of record NC_081352.1, read on the forward strand.
TCTTCCACAAAATCAGATTTTAGATTTCTTTTCCATAACCGTTTTTTATTCCTTCATCCAATCTTCAACATTCAAACGTAAAAAATCAAAAATTCAAAATTTGAAAACATTTAACAGCCAATGTATTTGAAGTTTTCAATATTGATTTCATTTTTTATTTACCCATGTATTTGATAACATAACTAATGTATTTGAAGTTTCCAATCAAACTCCATGTATTTTATATTAAATATCATGTATTTGTGTGAGTAACAATTTGCATCACCCATGTATTTAGTGGTAATGTATTTGAAGTTTTCAATATTGATTTCGTTTTTTTTTATTTACCCATGTATTTGATAGCATAACTAATGTATTTGAAGTTTCCAATCAAACCCCATGTATTTTATATTAAATCTCATGTATTTGTGTGAGTAACAATTTGCATCACCCATGTATTTGATGGGATTAATTTGAACAAAATACATAAATATATAGAAAACTTACCATGTATTTGCGTCACCCGTGTATTTGAAACTAGATGAACTAATGGAATTAATTTGAACAAAATACACAAATATATAGGAAAAACTTACAAAAATACACCACCAACCACAACAATTGGTAGTTATATCATAGAACATACACAAATACATATATTTTTCGTCTTCTCAAAACCCTAAAAAACTTGTTGATTGGTGAGAATGGAAGTGAAATTTTTGCAGAAGGGGGAAGAGAGGAAGAAGACGACTATTTCACTGGGCATTCACAGATTCTTTCCTTTTTAAAAAGGTAAGAATTTATGAAAAAGGAGAGAGAATGGTAATGTATATTAAGTGATTAATATTGTTACCATTAAAAGGGGATATGGGATTAGGGGTGTTAATTTTTAGGTGTATTTGTGAAATGGTAATTGAAAGTTACTGTGTAGCTATAATAGTTAAATTAGAAAAGTATTTAGTTATTATTAGTAATTAAAATAAAAGATAGTTATTACCACTAATTATGTATTAGAAGTAGCTATAACGCGTAAAATTCCAATCTTATTTCCCTCTCCCTCATTCATTATACGATCAATGTAAGTAGTATATTATTAATTGCATTTTCACCTAATTACAAATTAACATTAGTTACCAATGTTGCTGGACAGTGGTTCCATGGTTGTGGGTTAAAAGGAATTTGGGTGGATCGGGTGTATGGGTCGGACTTTTTATTAATTTGGGATTTAAAATTAAGCTAGTTAATTAATTAAATGACGTCGACCTCTAACTGGAGATCACGTGTCATATCTTGTATTGGACAATCGGCGTTAATGAAAAATGGCATGGATGAGCCATTTTGATAACGGAAATAATATAAATGAGCCAAACTATTGACGAGTGACATAAATGAGTCATTTTCAATAGTTCAATGACAGCCTTTTCCGTGTTAATTACGGGGGCATTCCATATGAATGGAGTAAGACACGGTGCTCCGAGCACGAAGAAACACTTCAATCAGCTTCTCCTTTATATCATGCTTATTCTTTTTTTTTTTTTTTTTTTTTAATTATTCAAACATACTCATTTTCCTTTTCTTGAATTTTTACACTACACAATATCCCAATATATTCCATTTAAAAAATAATTCTGATTTGTATGTTTTGCAATTACAAAAGGCCAAATACATGATGGCCACTTGAAGTCGACACCAATTTGCTAGATAAACACTAGCTTTGCTAATAACCATTCAAACCCCTTTGTTTGGCAGAGGTGTGTATTTTGAACATCTATATCCCTGAAATCATGTGTGTAAAACTCACTCTCTACTGACACGTCAAATCGACTAATGAAATAATAACATGTGTTAGTTTTGAAGAAACATAATTGACACTTTTAATTATAAAAATACATTAATTTAAAAAGCTATACTGAACAGATTTCTTCTTTCTGTTCGTGACAAAGGACAACTACATAACATCTAGGTGAGCCATAATCATTTCATGCATTCTAATCATACACCATAATAGTCCTATTGGACGACAATCATCATATATCATATCACGGGCGTCTTTGTGCCACAACAAGTTTTGATACGGGCCGACGAGGCCGCAAAATGATATACAAAAAAAAAAAAATAGGCCGACAAGGCCGTACACATCTATCCACATACACGTGACTACGAGCCTCTAAGAGTATGACATATCATATGAGCGGACAGACCCCGCTATGCCCATAATTATGTACACAAAAGAATGAGTACCAAAAGCTACGGCTCCGAAGAAACGGAGCTCGCCGTGCGACCTCCGAATAAGCAAAATATGGGTCAAGTCTCGTCTCCCCGTGCACCTGCGGGCATGACGCAGACCCCGTCCACAAACAAAAAGAATGGACGTCGCACGAAGAATGTACCGAGTATGTAAAGCATGATCAACATCAATATAGAAGCATAGTAGACCACATATGCAAACAACATAGAAGGAAGACGACAATACCATCATCATGACACTTACTTGCTTTTCATAGGACTTTCCCATTTCTCATATATATTTGTACACACATGTCTTCATCCATAGTCCATAATAGTACTCGTACCATAATTGTGCTCATATTCGTGTTCATATACATAGTCTTATCACATTCATATTCATATTATATACATAGTTATATCATATACATAACACGTACACATATATATATACATGGCGTACCCGACCATAAGGTTCGTGTGTTATACATAATTGGCCAACCAAGGCTCAAGGTTATACGTACCAAGGCTCGGCCCTACCAAGGCTCGTGTTATCCGTACCCGGCCCTACCAAGGCTCGTGTTATCCGTACCTTCCACGCAGAGTGCGCGCGTTTACGTCGTCGAATGCATACTCTATATATATATCATACATACATATATATAAATATAAACATATACTCTACCCGACACCATAGGCTCGGGGTTTCATTATAGCCCTTCATAGGCACACATACATATAATGGCCCGTAGGCACCTTTAGCATCATTATTATTAACGTCATCATTATAGGCTTACTCGTATATATGAGGTGCGTAGTACAATCGTAGTATATATCAAGGATCGTGAGCTTATGAGCTCGGAATATCAATCATTTGGAAACAACATACTCATATAGAGGAATTAGGAAATCGGCCAAGAACCATGCCTTATGGAAGAAGGGTTAGCCTCACATACCTTTTTGTCACACTATTCTATGCTTGTACGACTCCTTCCAATGATAGCGTTTAAACCTTCATTAATATCGTAACAATGGCCATTAGTCATTCACATTATACACTTTATCTAGTTTCTCAATTTGCTTCTAATTCACCCATTTTCATGGTCATAATACCCAACTTCGTCCATTTGTCTAAAGTGTCTAGTTCATGTTCTTAATACCATTTATAACACATTTATATCACAACCCAACAACATTCATGATTCAATTCCAACTATGTCTCAAAACGTCACTATTCATCATTCATAACCCATTTTGCTATTCTCTTTTAATGACCAAGTATTTCAACTCCCAAATACCTTAAACAACATATAAATATCATGAATCTTACCTTAGATGTTTTAGGAACAAGCCTTGGTTGCTAATACTCCTCTTTGAGCAAAACCCTAGTTTTTCTCCATTTGGATTTCTTGACTTGGATGATCTTTGATGATTTCCTTTACTCTTGATTCACTTATTTAATGTTGTTGATCCTCAAATATCCTTGAAAACTTGTGTAATAAATGTAGAGAGAGATTCTAGAGAGAAGTGGTGTAATGTAGAAAATGAAATAAAACAAGTCTTGGTCCTCATATTTAATGACTTGAAAAAAATCTGTGCTGAGGTGAACAGTGGTCGTCCATGGAGGTTTACGGTCCGTATTCCACTTTACGGACCGTCCCTCGTGGTCGTCTTTAACCTTAAGCAAAACCGTAAACTTTGGCAAAGATGCATGGTGATTTACGACCATGGTTTACGGGCCGTATTTCACTTTACGGTCCGTCCACCAGGTCGTTTTTAACCATTCTCTCGGCTGGCAGAAACTCGAAGCCTTGCATGGCAGTTTACGACTGCCAGTTTACGGACCGTATTCCACTTTACGGTCCGTATTTGGACTTCACGACTACTGGCGCTTTTGCCAACTTTCAACTTTTCACATTTCTAGACTTTTTATTCTATTCATTCCCATCCATTTACATACATTGCCCATGAAACACTATACACTCGCACTCCTCGCACTCATCACTAGTTCGTCCACTTGCGTACCAACGGGAAATTTTCCGAGGTGTAACATTCTACCCCCCTTGGGAACATTCGTCCTCGAATGTTGAAGTCTTGGGGATTTCAATAAAAATTTCGCCAGAGTTTCCCCTATAATATAGCACTACCAACCTGTCACAGCAGCCCAAAATATCGATGCCACACAGGGCTACAACATAATAGCATCACGAATTGGCCACACACGACCCAAAAGCATAAAAAGAAAGTATACGTACCTTGTGATCTTGATGTTTCATCTTGGCCCTCTTCCAAAGGCTGAAATAGATGCGGGTACTTGGATTGCATGTTTTCTTCCGCTTCCCATGTCATTTCCTCTCGATTGTTATTTCTCCACAGAACTTTAACTGAGGCTACTTCTTTATTTCTAAGCCTTCGTACTTGCCTATCTAATATGGCAATGGGTATTTCATCATAAGCTAACTTCTCTGTCACTTGAACATCGTTTATCGGGACGATCCTCGTAGGATCTCCAACACACTTTCGAAGCATCGAGACATGGAAAATCGGATGGACCGACTCCAAATCGAGGTAGATCTAACTCATAGGCTACCTTGCCCACTTTGCGCACAATCTCATAAGGCCCTATATACCGGGGACTAAGCTTCCCTTTTTTGCCAAATCTCATGACGCCCTTCATTGGCGACACTTTCAAGAACACCCAATCTTTTACCTCGAACTCCAAGTCTCTTCGGCGATTATCCGCATAGGACTTTTGACGACTTTGAGCCGCTAGCAATCGATCTCTTATGAGCTTGACTTTTTCCACGGCCCGTTGGACCAAGTCTGGCCCCATTAATTTAGCTTCTCCAATTTCAAACCACCCAATTGGGGATCTACATTTCCGGCCATATAAAGCTTCATACGGTGCCATTTGAATGCTAGAATGATAACTATTATTGTAAGCAAATTCAATGAGTGGCAAATGATCATCCCAATTTCCTCCAAAATCTATCATACATGCCCGTAACATATCTTCAAGAGTCTGGATGGTGCGTTCCGCTTGCCCATCGCTCCGTGGGTGAAATGCCGTGCTAAGGCTCACTCGGGTCCCTAAACCCTCTTGAAAAGATGTCCAGAAATTTGCCGTAAACTGAGTTCCTCTGTCTGAGATAATCGATATTGGAACACCGTGGAGTCTCACTACCTCTTTAAGGTAAAGCCTTGCATAGTCCTCTGCCACATACGTCGTTCGACAGCAAGAAATGGGCCGACTTGGTGAGTCTATCAACAATTACCCATATAGAATCAAACTTGCGTCGAGTACGGGTAAGCCTATAATGAAGTCCATATTAATCACTTCCCACTTCCACGTTGGGATTTCTATAGCTTGTAACAATCCGCCCGCTTTTGGTGCTCTATTTTCACTTGTTGACAATTGGGGCATTTGGCTACGAATTCTCGCTACATCTTTCTTCATCCCATTCCACCAATATATAGACTTAAGATCATGATACATTTTCGTCGTTCCGGGTGGATAGAATAACGGAACAATGAACTTCCCTCAATATTTGGTGGCGTAGATCTGCCACATCGGGAACACATAGTCTACCCCGATATCGGAGAGCTCCGTCTCCCGAAATGCCAAATGATGATCCCTCTTTCTGAGCAAGCGCGTCTCTGTACTGCAAAGAGCATGGGATCCTCATATTGTCGCTCTTTTACTTCCGCTACTAGCGATGAAACCGCCGAATTCCGAATAGTCGCTCCGTCGCTACCCGAGTCCACTACTCGGACTCCTAGGCTAGCTAACCGCCGAAGCTCACGGCCATCCCTTTCTTTTCTCGGTCGTACATCACATAAACTCCCCATAGATCTGCGGCTAAGAGCATCACCACAACGTTAGCCTTTCCAGGGTGATACAAGATATCAACATCATAATCTTTTAGCAACTCCAACCATCGTCGTTGCCGCAAATTCAACTCTTTCTGCTTGAAAATGTACTGAAGGCTCTTATGATCTGTATAAATATCCACGTGGACACCATATAAGTAATGTCGCCATATCTTTAATGCATGGACCACTGCGGCCAATTCTAAATCATGGGTTGGATAGTTCTGGTTCATGTTTCCGCAATCGCCTTGAAGCATACGCAATCACCTTACCATGCTGCATTAATACACAACCTAGCCCAACGCCCGAAGCATCACAATATACGACATATCCCTCCAATCCCTCTGGAAGTGTCAAGACCGGGCGGAAGTCAATCTATCTTTCAACTCTTGAAAACTACGTTCACAAGCATCTGTCCATTGAAACTTAGCCGACTTCGGGTCAATTTTGTGAGGGTGCGTATATAGAAGAGAAACCCTCAACGAACCTCCCGTAATAACCTCGCTAAGCCCGTAAAGCTACGAACCTCCGTAGGAGTTGTGGGCCTTGGCCAAGTTTTTACGGCCTCAATCTTTTGGCTATCCACGCGAATACCATCACCGCAACAACATGGCCCGTAAATGATACCGAGTTCAACCAAAACTCACATTTAGAAAATTTAGCATACAACTCTCGAGTTCGAAGAACTCCTAAGACAATGCGCAAATGATCCGCATGCTCGGCCTCGGATCTAGAATACACCGTAATATCGTCGATGAATACAATCACGAATAGATCCGTAAAAGGCCCGAATACATTATTCATTAAATCCATAAACACTGCCGGTGCGTTAGTTAGCCCAAACGACATTACTCGGAATTCGAAATGGCCATATCTCGTTCTGAAAGCTGTCTTAGGGATATCTTTCTCCCTCACTCTTACCTGGTGATATCCGAACCTTAAATCAATCTTTGAGAACCATTTGGCACCTTGCAATTGATCGAATAAATCATCGATCCTCGGAAGAGGATACTTGTTCTTAATTGTCACTTTATTCAATTGCCGATAATCAATGCACATTCTTAGAGAGCCATCTTTCTTGCGGACAAACAGCACGGGTGCTCCCCACGGGATGAACTAGGCCTCGATAAAGCCTTTTTCAAGCAAGTCTTTTAATTGCTCCTTCAACTCTTTCAATTCTCGGTGCCATTCTATAGGGAGGAATAGATATGGGCTTAGTGTCTGGCAACACATCGATTGCAAAGTCGATCTCCCGCTCGGGAGGAAGGCCTGGGAGCTCTTCCGGGAATACATCCGGAAATTCGTTCACCACTGGAACTGACTGGAGAGCCGGCGATTCAGCCTCTACATCTCGAACTCTCACTAAATGATAAATGCACCCTTTCGTGATCATCTTCCTTGCCTTTAGATAGGAAATAAACCTACCTTTTGGTGATGCCGTATTTCCTTTCCATTCCAAAACTGGTTCTCCCGGAAATTGGAAACGGACCATTTTCATTCTACAATCAACGTTGGCATAACAAGAAGCCAACCAATCCATGCCCATAATGACATCAAAATCTACCATCTCTAGTTCATGCAAGTCGGCTATAGTACGACGGTCACATATCACAACCATACAATCTCTATATACTCGGCTAGCTAGTACCGATTCACCAATGTGTGTAGACACCTCAAAAGGTTTGATCGATTCCGGCTCAACTATAAATCGACCCGCAATATATGGAGTAACATAAGACAAGGTGGAGCCCGGATCAATCAAAGCATATACATCATGAGAGAATACCGATAATATACCTGTGACAACGTCAGGAGAGGACTCAAGATCTTGGCGTCCAGCCAATGCATAAATACGGTGCTGAGGACCGCTGGAAGTGGAAGCTCTGCCTCTGCCCCTACCATGGCCAGCTGGCGCATGTGAACCTGGCCCCGTCGGGCGTACAGGTGCTGAAGATCCAGCTGCCGACCCTATAGGCTGGGTCATGCCTCTACCATGGACTGAGGGGCACTCACGCATAACATGGCCTGGCTGACCACATGAATAGCAACCATTTGAACCCAATCGGCATCGACCCCAATGCATCTTCCCACACTGGGAACATCGTGGTACCGGTGGCCTTGACTGGCCTGAATCATCTCCGAATTGGGGTCCTGAATAACTCGGACTCGGCCCTGAACGAGCAGATCTATCAAATCTCTGGCCCAAAGATCGTGGAGGTGCACTGGTCATGGAATAGCCCGAATGTCTGGGGAACTGCTGCATGTGTCCACCTCTGAACTCACCCGTCGAACCCGACGATCTAGCTCTTTTGCTATGGCCCCTATCCTGCTCACGCTCATTTCTCCGCTGCTGTAGGTGTTCCTCTAATTCCTGAGCATGTGCCTGAATGCGTGCAATATCCATGCCATCCTGTAGGGACGCAGTCAAGCATTTATCCATCAAATGTGGCCCTAGGCCTTTCACAAACCGGTATACTCGATCACCCATATCCGCTACCATGGCCGAGGCATATCTAGCCAATGTATTAAAGCGGAGACTATACTCTAGCGCACTCATACCACCTTGCCTCAAATTTAAGAATTTGTCGCTCTAGCTCGCCGAACTTCCGGAGGCATATAATGACGGAGGAAAGCATCAACAAACTCTTGCCATACTGGGGGAGGCGCATTTGCTCCCCGTGAAGCCATCCAAACCGTATACCACTGGATCGAGACACCTCTCAATCTATATGACGCTAGCTCCACCGACTCGGTGTCTGAAGCATGTATCAATCGGAGCGTCCTCAACATACCATCAATGAAGTCCCGAGGGTCCTCCTCCGGCTTTGACCCGCAGAATTCCGAGGGTTTAAAGTAATGAAATCACGGCCCTTGCACTGACAGCCCTATCACCATGCCCTGAACTTTGCCTCTGAGTCTGGGCCGCAACCAACTGTGTAAGCAAATGTATGGCCTCTTTCACATCTTGGCCTGAAGCATCCGGTGAAGGAGCGGGAGCTCGGGCTGAGGCTCCCTCACCCTCATCTGAAATAGGTACTGTCTGAGAGGGCTGAGATTGAGCCGCATCCTGGGACTCACTTTCCTCTACAACTGTTTGCGGCGCTCTCTCGGCCCGCTTTTCTGCCGCTGTCTTGCCCTTCTGGGCCACTGTAGCCTTTCTCTTTATAGGCATTTCTGAAATACATAACACACGATTAAGGAACGAGAATTCCTTACATCATAGCTCTATCGCACGATTCTTATAAAGAAAGAAGGTCATTCATTCCTAAAATGTCCGCAGCCTCTCGTTTATAAGTGTGGCGCGCAACACACCCATAACCAAGACTCTACTAGACACGGCTCGTAGACACACCCTAGGACTGAACTGCTCTGATACCACTTTTGTCACGACCCGACTGGGGGCCGCGACGGGCACCCGGTGCTACCCCACCCGGGCACCCCTTCGCATACATTTACATAACATCTAGGTGAGCCATAATCATTTCATGCATTCTAATCATACACCATAATAGTCCTATTGGACGACAATCATCATATATCATATCACGGGCGTCTGTGCCACAACAACGTACATGGGCCGACGACGAGGCCAAAATGATATACAAAAAAAAAGGCCGACAAGGCCGTACACATCTATCCCATACACGTGACTACGAGCCTCTAAGAGTATGACATATCATATGAGCGGGACAGACCCCGCTATGCCCATAATTATGTACACAAAAGAATGAGTACCAAAAGCTACGGCTCCGAAGAAATGGAGCTCCGTGCGACCTCGAATAAGCAACATGGGTCAAGTCTCGTCTCCCCGTGCACTCGCGGGCATGACGCAGAAGAATGTAATCCACAAACAAAAGGACGTCGCACGAAGAATGTACCGAGTATGTAAAGCATGATCAACATCAATATAGAAGCATAGTAGACAACATATGCAAAAATATATAGAAGGGAAGACGACAATACCATCATCATGACACTTACTTGCTTTTCATAGGGACTTTCCCTTTCTCATATATATTTGTACACACATGTCATCATCCATAGTCCATAATAGTACTCGTATATATAATTGTGCTCATATTCGTGTTCATATACATAGTCTTATCACATTCATATTCACATTATATACATAGTTATATATATACATAACATACACATATATACATACATGGCGTACCCGACCATAAGGTTCGGTGTTTTATACATAATTGGCCAACCAAGGCTCAAGATTATACGTACCCGGCCCTACCAAGGCTCAGTGTTATCCGTACCTGGCCCTACCAAGGCTCAGTGTTATCCGTACCTGGCCCTACCAAGGCTGCGTTATCCAAGCGCGCGTTACGTCGTCGTCGTATGCATACTCTATACATATTCATACATATATATATAAATATAAACATATACTCTACCCGGCACCATAGGCTCGAGGTTTCATTGTAGCCCTTCATAGGCATACATACGTCAAATAGCCCGTAGGCATCTTTTCCATCATTATTATTAACGTCATCATTATATACTATCATCATCATTATGGTTACATCCGATGGTGCGTAGTACAATCGTATATATATCAAGGATCGTGAGCTTATGAGCTCGGAATATCAATCATTTGGAAACAACATATCATATCGTTCGGGAATTAGGAAATCGGCCAAGAACCATGCCTTACCAAGAACCATGCCTTAAAAGAAGGGTTAGCCTCACATACCTTTTTGTCACACTATTCTATGCTTGTACGACTCCTTCCAATGATAGCGTTTAAACCTTCATTAATATCATAACAATGGCCATTAGTCATTCACATTATACACTTTATCTAGTTTTCTCAATTTGCTTCTAATTCACCCATATTCATGGTCATAATACCCAACTTCGTCCATTTGTCTAAAGTGTCTAGTTCATGTTCTTAATACCATTTATAACACATTTATATCACAACCCAACAACATTCATGATTCAATTCCAACTATGTCTCAAAACGTCACTATTCATCATTCATAACCCATTTTGCTATTCTCTTTTAATGACCAAGTATTTCAACTCCCAAATACCTTAAACAACATATAAATATCATGAATCTTACCTTAGATGTTTTAGGAACAAGCCTTGGTTGCTAATACTCCTCTTTGAGCAAAACCCTAGTTTTTCTCCATTTGGATTTCTTGACTTGGATGATCTTTGATGATTTCCTTTACTCTTGATTCACTTATTTAATGTTGTTGATCCTCAAATATCCTTGAAAACTTGTGTAATAAATGTAGAGAGAGATTCTAGAGAGAAGTGGTGTAATGTAGAAATGAAATAAAACAAGTCTTGGTCCTCATATTTAATGACTTGAAAAATCAGTGTTTGAGGTGAACAAAGTGGTCGTCCATGGAGGTTTACGGTCCGTATTCCACTTTACGGACCGTCCCTCGTGGTCGTCTTTAACCTTAAGCGAACCAGAAACTTTGGCAAAGATGCATGGTGATTTACGACCATGGTTTACGGGCCGTATTTCACTTTACGGTCCGTCCACTGTCGTCGTTTTTAACCATTCTCTCACCGCGTAAACTCGAAGCCTTGCATGCCATTTTACCATTTACATACATTGATGAAATCTTATACACTCGCACTCCTCGCTATTTACGGACCGTATTCCACTTTACGGTCCGTATTTGGACTTCACGACTTTATTCGAATATGCGCTTTTGCCAACTTTCAACTTTTCACATTTCTAGACTTTTTATTCTATTCATTCCCATCCATTTAGTAACCTTAGGCTACATGTGAGAACCCATGAAACCCTATACATCCCCCCACCACCCTCATCATTATCTCCATCCCCATTCTTCCTCTTAATAATAGGATGCTTTATGTCATGATCATCCTTACTTCCCTTCCTTGCCATAGCATAATATGCTTCCTTTCAAGTCTAGCGGCAAAGGTCAAAATCTCATCAACATCAGGAGACGGGTCCATCTCATCAGGAGACGGGTCCATTTGCACAGAAAGATGAACCTAAAATAACATATAAATAATGGTAAAAAATCAAACATGTGCGTCGACGGGCTCCTGAGAGGGCTCCTCAAAGGGCTCCCGAGCAGCCCTAACCGGTCTTCGCAGGGGGCTCGAGAATGGAGGGATTGTATTATCTCATCACAGCCGGATCTTAAGAAATGAAAAATTATATAATGATTAGTATAAGCATTTTAATTTGTTATAATAATTATTTTAAATACTTACATCTTGGCTCTGAAACATGTTGAAGTCCATGAATGTGTAGTCGTACTCCAACTCCTTGCCACTCTGTAGATTACGAGCTGGTCGCTCACCTTATGGATGACGAACTGCTACTTGCGTACACCGATGCCTTCGAACTCCGGTCTATGTGATAAAATAAAAATAATTTTGCAAGGCGTATGGAGGTGGCGATCCGGCATACAATCGTTAAAAAACCGCTAAAGTTATCGACGGATGTTCCCGGCATAAGCTAAACGGTAGCCCATACTCGTCGTAATTTTCTCCTAAGGCATAGAGGCCTCCATCGCCACCATCTCAACCACTAGCCCCCTCTGGCCCACCGTCTCTGTCCCTACCCCTCGGCCACCATCTCCTCTGGCCCCACCCTCTCTGATACCCCTCCCCTAGCTCCCCCTTTTGCCACTTACATTTATCACCACTTATGTCTCCACATAGCAGTTACGAGCATGACCACGATCACCCGAAATATATATATATATATATATATATATATATATATATACGTCCGGGGCATTGCGATTATCGTGTACCACTATCGGCTAACTCAAAGATCCGAGATATAAATATATATATATATATATTATATATAATCCATATGGTCCATGCCCACCCAGTGTATTATCTGTACGGTCTGCAGCTGTATTTGTTTGCAAATATTAATGATTAAATAAATTCGTAACGTAATATATAAGACTATTAATTAAGTTTAAGTGGGGTAAACTTGCCAACGCCTCATACTGTCCCATGAGTACTGCATATCCTCGACCATCTAGATGACGCATCTTGGGGCTGCCAATCAAGTTGTATGTGATGAGATTTTTTTTCAAATTTTTGATAAGAGTCATATGTCTGACCACCGCTAGCATCCCTATCCTATGATCCCAAAATGGATGATCTCTTGATAAAGGCCAAGTATGTAGGAGTGACGGCCGCACGCTCGTCCCGCGTATAATGGCCGTACTCCTAAAGGACCGGCTCAGGTATATATTGTACATGCCCGAACTATCGTAAGACGTGGTAGGGTGCGTTATCCTCGACGATATCCATGTGTGTCAAGAGACACCGCGACCTCTACATGTCTCACCAGCCCTACAAAACGCCAGTAACTAATCCAAAATTTGATCATATATTGTTCCATATAAAAAGCGCCGAAAAAATGAATTAGTAAACAATAAAAGACAATTAATAGTAAAAAAAATAAGATAATAATACAAAATCAAAAAAACTTAATGTTTCATCATACGATCTAGGTGATCCTTGAATCGGAAGAAGAGCTCGTGGTGCGTATCCACACTCTCAAAATAACGCCTCCCGTCCGTCTCCGTATAATAGGGCATAAAACCTCGGCGTTGAAGTCAAAAGGCTAAGTAAAACCTATTTCTATAAATTTGACTATATCCTAGACCGTGTTTAAAAGCCTCATCCTAGATCACACCCATATCTGAAAGGGTCATTAAAAAAATATTTTATTAGTCATCGTTTCAAAAAGATATATTTAGAATAAAATTACACATACTTAAATATATTACCTGGAGGAGCGTGTGAAATCCAGAGACATCCCTATGGACGCCCATAGACGCTCTACATAATGCTCGACATAGGTAAGCTAGAACAGTAACGCCCCAGCTATAACATCTCAACTCGCCCAGATCATCCAGAAATAGCAAATACCTTAAGCTCACATGGGAACCTGATGTGTTCGGGAACAAGATACCCCAGAATATAATGAGTAAGTACAAACTACATGAGGTGTGCCGTCTACAATAGAATGCTCGATGTTGAAAGGCGCAATGAGCACAAAGAAATCATCGACATGCAGTCTTCCCCAATATCTCACCCTCCCCAGGCACGTAATTAGTGAGCCTAATCAACTCCTCCCGATACGACGGCGGCGGCTGAGGCTCCTCAATGTATAACGAGCGCCCATCTACCTGTAGCCAATACATGACCTTCACATCCTGAAGCGTGATAGTGACCTCACCAGTGCGGAGATGAAATGTGTGGATCTCCGGTCGCCATCGCTCAACCAAGCCGTCTACTCAATACCTATCATGTCAAAGGGTAATTTCAAACCGAAAGATCAAGGCACAATGGTAAAACACCCCGATAAAGTATATCTAAGACGCGAGGATGTGGGTGCTGAGCCCCTAAAAGATCCCACGCATATTCTGTCCTACGGGGATGGAGAAGAGTGTATTTATAAAAAAGAATGGAACAGATGGAGTTCCTGTGGAAATTAGAAATTGTCTATTAATAAAGTACTAATGGATCGAAGGGCCCTAGATGAAGGTTGGGATCCATGGAGGTATCGTATCTATATTAATAATATTTAATTAATCATTAACATGTAATGTTAATTATGTAATCCTTTATCGAAAAAATATACTAACTAACTAATCCTTTTAACCAGAAATTATATTAACTATCTAAATTTATTAACTAATTATTATACTAACTACAATTAACTAACTAATATTATATTAATGATATTTTTAATCCTAAACTGAGGATTTTCAATCCTAAACTAAGGATTAACTATTTCTAATTAATAATTGTTAATTAATTATTATACTAACTACAATTAACTAACTAATGTTATATTAATGATATTTTTAATCCTAAACTAAGGATGTTCAATCCTAAACTAAGGATTAACTATTTCTAATTATAATTATTAATTATTATACTAACTACAATTAACTAACTAATATTATATTAATGATATTTTTAATCCTAAACTAAGGATTAACTATTTCTAATTAATAACTGTTAATTAATTATTATACTAACTACAATTAACTAACAAATACTTATAATATTAAGGATTAACTATTTCTAATTAGCAATTGATAATTAACTAGATAACCAATTAGCACATTAACACATAAAATTAGATAACTAATTAGCACGTAAAATTAGATAATTAATTAGAAAATAAAATTAGATTAACACATACAATTAGATAACCAATTAGCACATTAATAATTATCATGGATTAAAAAAAATACAAATAAATAAATTAACAATTATATAATTAGCAAATAAAGATATTATTAGGAGATTAGTATATTTTCCTATAATCAAACAATTAACAAATAGTATATTTTCCTATAATCAAACAATTAACAAATCATTAACAAATACTTTAAAATTAACAAATCAGTAACAACTAACAAACAATTAACAAATTAAAAAAATTAAAAAATAAAAAATCTAAAAAGGGGCTGGATGGACAGCACTATTGCGCGCCAAAATAATGCATAATTTTTTTTTTCCAAAATCCGCAACTATTAAACATTAATCATGCTTAGGATAATAATATATTTAACAATGTAATTGCAAAATTCATAGTAAAATACCTCAATAAAAGGTTGTTTTTGAGTTTTTAAAATCGAGTTCTATGGCTCTTTATTTCGAAATCCAAGCTATGAAACTTGTTCGTTGACTTGAATATACCGAGAATACTGACTTTCGTGTTAAAAAATGACACGAAAATGACACTTTTGGAACGTGGGACCTCATAAATCATTTGTTAATGGCGAAAAATGTAGGGGGGACCGATCGGGTGGGGAAGACTGTCAAGTGTTTTATTAAATCCCTATTACGCACAAATTTTGTGTGCAATTGAACTTAATGGTGACCATTACCATTAACTACTATTGCGCACAAAATTTGTCCGCAAAATGCACTTTTGTAATTTTTATTTTTTATTTTTGTGGGTTATTTTGGACCAAAATCCCACTTTTGAGATCATTTAAGTTGCGGACTCCCAATATCTCATCCAAAGATATTGGAACTGAACTCCGGAAAAAGTCCCCGGTGAAGCACCAGAACATTTCAATGGCTAATTAGAGATTGGTACGAAAACCAATGCCTCTCTTCCTGGATCATCAAAAAACTTGATGATGGGAGGTTACATGATTTTGGAGTCCATTATGGAGCATTTGAATTATGTGCCATTAGGATTTTTGTCATGACTTTATGTGCAGTTTCTAGTGAAGAGGTTCTCTGGCAGTCCTTTGAGAGGAAAGGGAGTGGGTGGCACAGTTCCCGAGTTCAGACATTTTGAGCTTTAGGTCCACTTTTTCCAAAATGATCCTTCTCTTAATTTTGAAAGGGTATTTTGATTTGCGTGGGAGGATGACACGATTCTCGAGGCAATTGGGTGAGTATCAGAGAAGAAAGACTAAATTAAGGTTCTTAAGTTAAATAAGGAATAGGTTTGACCAAAGTCAACATCTGGGTTAACGAATTCGGCTTCGAGCTCTGACAATTCTGATAGGTCCATAATTTATTTGATGACTTAGTTAGATGGTTGAGAAGGATCCCGAGGGGCTCGGGAGTGTTTTCAATACTTGGTTAAGAAACTAGTTAAGTTTAAGGATGGATTTGAGTTAACCCCGATCAACATCGGGTCAAGACGACCCCGAATTGGTGTTTTGAGCATTCCAACAAGTTCGTAGCGTGTTTTATGATCGATGTGCATATTTGGTTTGTATCTGGGGGGTTTGGAACGAGTTTCGGACATCAAATCGGAATTTGGGAGATTTTTATCTAGTGTATGGTGCTAGCAATTACCCTTCGCGATCATGATAGAGGGATCTCTTTCGCGATGAAGGCCAAGGCTAAGGCACCACGATCACGACATGGGCATAGTATTCGCAAAGAGGGTGGAGTCAGCGCATGCATCGCGTTCGCGGAGGTGCTCATGCGTTCGCAAAAGGGTTCGCGTCAGTAGCCTTCGCGATAATGAAGGTGGTCTTGTGATCGTGATGAAGGGTGTACCTACGCAGAATGTTAAATCAAATTTGACTTGACATTTCATAATTTGATTTTGCGAGTTTTAGAGCTCAGATTTTGGCAATTTTGGTGGCTATCCACTTGTTTTTAAGAGGGGTAAGATTCTAACCTTGATTTTGGTATTTTCCGTAATTTTTGTCATTCAATAGTGTTTTACTCCAAGTTTGGGTGATGAAATTGAGAATTTGAGCCCTAAGCTTAAGAGAATTAAAATCATGAATTTGGATATCGATTTGTGAATGGATTTAGGTGAATTTTGAGATTTAGGTTATTTGGGTTATGGGTAATCCGATTTTCAATCAAATTCAAGTTTTAACCTCGGGGGCTAGGGGTTGACTTTTTAGTTCAAATTATTTTATATAGCGATATAGGTATCATTGGACTTGTTTAACCTCGTAGAGTACTATTTTGACTAGACTAAACTTGCTTGCTAACTTCGGATGTAGTAAAGCTTCGGGAAGACTTAAGCTTCGCTCGGATCGAGATTGGGATCGTTCAAAAGCGTTGACGAAGGGCAAGTCCATTCGTGACTTTGGGACTTCAAGTCTAAGCTAGTCATGTTGAGACTTACTAAACTCTTTATGAAGTGTGACTAATTAAGGAGAGAAATGGGGAAATGGGAGTCCCATGCTCGTAAGGTGATGAGCACTTGCATGGGTACCGGTGTCATGTTATGGATAAATTAATAAACATGTAATTAATGGCGTATTCAAGAATATGAAAACATGTGGGCATTAGCTGGTAGACACTTATTTGACTTGACTGTCTCGTTATATTTGGGCTTGATGTAGCCAAACCTGATTAGTCATCATGATATTTATTAACTGTGTATACATCACTCTAATACACGTCTAAATAATGACAATGAGCTATTTAGAGCATCTCTTTACTACAATGTAATTAAGTGTTGGTTGCATAATTATTTCATGTTTTCATATGATATCTCTGGTATATTTAACTTGGTGTGTCATATGATGTGTCATATGGTGATAGTCTGATGTGATCCGATTGGATTTGGTTTCGGATGGAGTGAAGATGTTATAGCCAACATTGGTTGGATACCCAATGTGATCTGCGAGATGTGGTTCCGGGTGAGTATATGCACCCCACGAGTCCCTCATGGGCCACGTGAAATATACTGCAAGAGCTTATGTATACTAGGGTATAATGTTCATTGCATTTCATTTTGTCTCATCGCTATTTGACTCTATTTGATGTGATTTGAACTTGTAATTGGATTCTTGAGAAGGATCGGGCCCTTTTATTTTACCTGATGGAATATCGTTGAGATTGTTGAACTTATTAGTGGATTCTTGGGAAGAATCATAATGAACTACTCTATGAATTGATTTTACCTACTTTCTTGGTTAAAAAATAAATCCTTATCTAGTTATGAAGGCATTTCATCTCTTATTCGCTAGTTTCTGTAGATTAATAGACTGTGGATCCATTCCATCTCTTAACTACTAAAGTTTACTTGATAATCTTCTTGAACTGGTTGCTAGCAAAGTGTGGAGGTAAGAATTTGAAAGACTAACTCTCGCCAACACTTCAGTTTGGGGTCGGTCAATGATGCTAATGAGTACACGTGTTTTCCGTACCCAATCTAAACTTGTTCCACCATTTGTGTGCTAGTTGTGCTAGTTTTAATTCCAAGCATGAGTGGTGGGCGAGGTATCACGATACCTGATCGTTGAAGATTTTCTATTGTACTTATTGGGGTGAGCTGCTCACCTAATCTGCTGCACCGGACTCCAATTTTATCATTTTCTCTGTCTTTTACTTTCTAGATAGTTGTGTTGCCAATTCAGACCTGCGTTTCCGTATTGGTATCTCTTGTACTTATGACTCCACGTTACGGGAGTGTGTATGGTTCTGTTTTTCGCATACTTGAGTTATATATTACTTTTATTGACTTACACTTCTTTCTCACTCTATTTTCCGCATAGTTATTGATTAAAAGAACTTATGAATAATCAGGTTCGCCTATGGAGATTGGATAGTTGCCTCACGGCTATCTCGATTTTGGGTCGTGATAATTTTAATTGTAATTTTTTTCTTATTAACTTGCATTGTGAAACTTCGTTGACACGCCAACAAGTGTCAACCTTAAAATGAGTGGATACGATGACTATTTATCACATACATAAATCTTGATATCAATCTAAATACAATGTTGAATCGTTAAAAGTTTGACATATAGAGAGAGTATCAGCAAATTACTTCTTCTTTTCAAT
The DNA here is from genome assembly GCF_029784015.1 of Lycium ferocissimum. Taxonomy (NCBI): domain Eukaryota; kingdom Viridiplantae; phylum Streptophyta; class Magnoliopsida; order Solanales; family Solanaceae; genus Lycium; species Lycium ferocissimum. The sequence continues at coordinate 47,858,076 of NC_081352.1, forward strand.
TTCTTTCCTTTTAATAATTTTCCTTGATATCAAATTTACAAAATCTAATTACCTCATACATGAATGAATCATAAATGTGTACAAAATCTCTTATATGGAAAAACTATGAGTGTGAAAGGTTGACTTCACAACTTAGATTGTTTGGAAAAAAGAACTTAAAATGGAGGACGAGAATAAATAAGGGAAAAAATTCATAGAGTTGCAAAATTTATTCGCGTTCATACTACCTGGCTAGCAAAATAAAATGACAACATTGCCCATTGTGTAACCCCCCCCCCCCCCAACTACTTTACATGCCAAGTATAGCCTCGTATGTGCCGATTCAGAATTGACATTGTGAATTATGTGCTGGAAAGTGAGCTCCGAATATATATCTAATTCAATTTAATTTGTTATTCCGCACATACACATACATATATGATTCAGCCTCAAAAACTCCGATTTTACCAAACTTAAGTATCTACATTTGGATCGTCACTTTTCATACTAAGGGTAAGATCGGAAGAAAGTACCACATTTCCTCATTGAACATATCACAATTGTCTCTTGAAATGTAACGGGCAGTTAGAAAACTGGGCCCCATCTGTACTTACATTCTTCTAAACTAGCAAAAAGTTGGCTAAACATCTGTCGTTATTACTTCAGTTGTCGTCTTGCCAAGTACACTGGCTATAGAATCCTAGACAGTAGTTTTCTGTGGCTTCTTCAAAAACTATTTTTAGAAAATTGAAACATCGTTGAGATCGAGGAGAAAATTGGACAAAAAAATGAGTAAGTCTAGTTCATCGTCTCTTGAAACAATTGAGCAGGTACGCACGTATATATGTGTAGCATTATCAATTTCCAATTATTTTTTTAGTTTAGTTATTCAAGATGTAGGTAACTTATAATTGGAATTTCGATTCTTTCGAAATTGATTGTTTATTTCTAAGTTTTGTTTTAGATCTAGTTGTTACCTTTTTGGTTATGCATTTGCATGCCAAAAAGGAAAGATGAATTATGCTTTGCTATCCTTCTCCTTGTGCTTAGTTTTCTATATCTTTTCATTGATTGATGAGGAAATTTGATGAGGTCCGACTATATCATTATTTGTGATAGCCTCTTATAATTGATTAGTGTATAAACGGTAACGATTGTTCAAAAACTGTATTTAGTTCATGCTATGAAAGTCGTGTTATGGCTGATTGTCCTAATAATTTAATAAATAAAATTTATGGTAACTTGATTTTAATTAGTTCTAAACAATTATTCTTTGTAAGATCCAAAAATTGATAATTTGTTAAGAAATTTTCTAGACTTAATTTTATGAGAAAATTGCTTTTTGCTATTATTTTAGAATTTATTTCTGTGGCACAAATTTTAATTAGTCAGAGTTCTACTATAGAGAGTATTCGTAATAGAGAGAATACTAATTGAGTTATTTGAGAGTTAAATCCTTCGATCATTAAATTTACTCTTGATGTTATTTTTCGACTAATACTAGCATGTCATCTCTTGATATCTAACTCTATCATGTTAGATATGTCTTTAAAAATAAAAGAAATATATAACAGGATTATAACAATTCTTGAAAAGGGGAGGCGTATTATAAGGTCAAAAATTTAAATTCTGATATATATATATGTGTGCGCGCGCGCGCGTTTCTCTGTGTGTGTCTGTGTGTGAAAAATGACACTTTACTAGAACCAATGATGTCATCCCGTGAATTTTGGCAAGAAAAAGAAATGTCAAAGGATAAAATGTCTCATTTACTTGTGATATTTGAAAAAAAAAAGTCGTCTTGTTATTTAATGACGTGTCGGTATCATAAAATCAAATGTGTAACCATTTGTAGTCTTAACTGTCAATTCTACAGTGTCGTCGTGTACATACTTTTTCTATAGTAGAATCTCGAATATATTATAAAACATTTTACGGTTTTGTAGTCTAGTTGTTCATTCTAATTCTTTTCAGGTTAAAAAGGGAGCATTTCCCTGAACTGGAGCACACAATGAAATGACCATACTACCCTAAATCCTCCCACAAAACCCTCTTTTTTTATGTTTTTGTTGAGTTCTTCCTCTCAACTCAGTTTATCGAGCTGATCTGAGTTTCTCTTTCTAAATTCTTCCAATTGAACCGCTAAATATACTATAGGAACACTCCTAACCATGTCAAACCACTTTTTTATTTGCTATAAACCAACTCCTTAGCATGTTGTGACTATGTTTTTGCTCCAAATCTGCTTTTTAGCTTATAAAGATTCCTATAGAGAAAATACTTGTTCTATGTCGGCTATGCGAGGGTACTAAGGGATTTATTACGGCCAAGGGTTACTCTACCCTCTGTCTTAATATTTTGGGTTGGAAAATTCCACTTCAAATGAAGAAATTCAGAATTTTATTTTTTGATATTTTAATTGGCGAATTTATTACTCCTATTTATAAACTACCCTTATTTCCATTTAGGGAGGTGATGCAATATGGCTCGATGAACCGCTCAAATTCTTTGATACCAAAATGAAGTTTAGCATTATCGTAGAAATAATAAACCCACCATGGTTAGGGTCGATCCCACGAGGAGTGCGTGTGAAGTGTCTAAAAGTGTATGAATTTGGGAATTACGCTGCTAAAAATGATTTGCTTTCTCTAATGAGACAAACCGGGGTTGTAACCTCAATATTGCATAGTTAATTCATGGGTATCCTTATCTTGCCTAAATACTATGGATTGGTGAATGGCGATTATGGTCCAACGGCTTAATTAGCCACTAGAATTGTCCAATTCTGACAAGCATATCCCTAAGAATTTTTCCAAACCCTAAGAAATGTTTTACAATCCAATTGATAATGACCCAAGTAGAAATCTCCATATTCCTAGTTTGATTTCATTAATCAAGCAACATTATTTTTTTAATAAGATCAAATCATTGCTACTTATTAAACACCCAATACAATTTTCAAACTTAAAAGATTAGAGTGGGAGAAATGAGGAAGAAGAGTAAGTTTAACTTAAAGCTATCTTTCAAAATTTAATTGGACATTGAGCTACAATTTTTTCAAGCAAGAAATAGATATTGTAAGGGTTTAATGTAGTGTTTGCAACCACCAAATTGACAAATAAGCATATAACAACAAGTAGATGATCACAATCCAAATAATAATAAGCAAGGTAAACAAATACGCATTTACCTATAAGAGTTTACAACTCCAGCTATTAAGCTGAGCTACTCATGCTAGAAAATGAAAACACAAGAGAAAAGGAAAAGATAGACATAATTAAAAATCAATTAAGCAAGCAAATGAAAATTCTGTAATGAAATTCTTCAAATCCTCTCCAAAGTAGCTAAAGTTGCTCTTCGAACTCAAAAGATACAAATGTTGCCTATGAAAATGACCTAGTTTCTAGTTTCTATTTGTAATCGTCCAAAAAGTGTGACAAAATAGCCCTCAGGTTCAGCTACGTGGCCACGCAGACATACATGGCTGATTCCAATAGCTCCCACAACCTTTGTTCATTCTTCTCTCCTTCGCTTCATGGGCAAGGTTACCATCATGGTAGGGCTAGGTGGCACATACTCTTGTGATCTTTTGCTCTTTCGGTCTTTTTCTTCACTTTTCAGTCTCCATGTCCAATTTTATGCAAGTGTTTGAAACTATTTCCATCCTCATGCTTTTCAAAGGCTCCAAAGCCTGAACTTACATTATTCAAATCATTGTTAGTCCAGTAATCACATAAATGGGGATGAAGCTATCATCAAAAATAGAACAAGTTGGCAAAAATACCAACTTATCAATATGCTTGACCTCACAAAAAGAATCAGGCTCACACATCAAAAAAATTTCTATGGTCCTAAAAAAATTGATAAATGCTCGATTTATTGTAATTTAAGTCTTAGATAATGTAATCAAATAATTCAACCAATCACCTCTTTTAGTTTTGTGAGGTGAATGAACCTAGCTCTACACAATTTTCTCTCATTTGGTTATTGTTGTGCATGACCATGGTGTGGTGGGATGGATGAGATCCCTTCACCCTTAACTAAAGGTCTCGTCTTCGAGCCCTGTGATTGAAGAAACCAATGGTAGGGAGAACTGACCTTCTCCTTTATAGGGCTTGTGATGTTTGGATTAATTGGGTCCGTGGCTTCCAAACGTACTAGATGATTATACCTATAAAAAATAAAAACAAAAAGACAAAACACAAAAGCCAATAGCAGGTGATATGGTTTCGCTCTGTGATGGAAAGATAAAGGAGATGAGGCTTAAATGAATGCCAGTAGTACTAAGTCATACAGATAACATATAAGAAGTAGAACATTATAGGAGGTAAAGTTTGGGGGAAATGATCTGGTTCATGCTTTTGTCATTTCTAATTATTGAGATTATCATAACTTGAGACATTATGAAAATGTTTCTCTTTTTGGTTTCATTAAAACCTACCATCATTCAAGTTTCCCCAAGAAAATCTAAATGTACATTTCTAATTATAAAATGTATATAGATATTCTTAGAACTAATTAGCCAAGTACCAAAAGAGTAGTGAAATCTGATTACTTAAGCTTTCTCCTAAAAGTTAAACTCTAAATGACTAAGTTCAATCATAGACAAGAAAGCAATAAAGTCTTAACTAATTGATCAGATTTTGATTCATTCCTAAATAAGCTCTTAATAAAATGATAAACCTTTAAAAGTTCATTCAGTACTTATTTTTCTTCATTTAGTAGAATGAAGAACCAATATCAAACAATTCCTGGATGAGACGCTTAAGAGATAATTAGCTTGATGAGTATTTTCTTTTCTTCGTCCTCCTGTTTCTGTATGTATATTTGAGGACAATATCACTTCAGGTGAGTTTACTGTTCTGAATAGTGACAAAGACTTTTTGCAATTAGATTAAATCAATCTAGAATTTAATTCATTGATTGATATAATGATTATATTTGTAGGAGGAATCGTCTGAGGAATTGTCTGAGGAACCTAGGAGGATTATGCCAGCATGGCTTGGACGCTTCCTGAAGATGACATTCTTTGGGTCTTGTTTGGTGCATGATGAACTCCAAAAGAATGAACTCAACAGGTATTGCATCACCTGTGATTTAGCTTTATGCAGGTATTGCATCTCTACAGACAAACACAATGACCACAAGCTATTGACGATTTATCGACATGTTTACAAAGATGTTGTTCCTCTCGAAGAGATGAAGAGTCATATTGACTGCTCCAAAATCCAGGTAATTAATGTTTAAACGAATATTAGTATGGTCGCGCGCCCAAAACACATGTTTTAGCCTTGTGTGTCCATAACTCAAAATAGGTGACCTAACAGCCACCGCCCGACTAAACATACGAATAGACACTAGATTCATATGAGCTACCAAGGAGTAAGCAATGGTCTTCCTAAGATCGATCTCCCTTAAAGTGGTTGAGGAAGTATATATAAGATCGATCTCCCTTAAAGTGGTTGAGGAAGTATATATTAGAGCAATCGTGTCTATAACTAATTTCAGGTCCTTTATTTTTGTTCTTATGACATTTGGTACATGCAACAACTAGAAAAGAGATCACACTTATAGTGTAATATTGGTACTCTAGATGTTAATTAATTTGAACACTAAAATGAGGGATTAGACATAAGTATGGTTGATGTAGGTCTTCTAAGACATTAATTTATTTGAATAGTTGATTGCCGATTAGACATAATTATGGTTGATATTCTTTGGGAGGGAAGAAAAAGGGGAGGGTTTTGTCTATTTTATATTTCCGTGATAAAGAGTGATCTAATTTAGACTTTGGATCAAAATAAAGTTTGATGGTTTGAAAGCAAGATCTCTTTACTTTTTGAACCATAGTCTTAATTTGTTGGGTGTGCGAACAAAATCCTATATTGTGAGCCAAAGGAAAAGAAATGTTCTATATTGTGAGGCGAAAAGAAAAGAAAGTTGTATATAAGATGTGAAAATATTCTTAATGGTGTGAGGCCTTATGGAAAAAACCATGTGAGTTTGACCTAAAACGAATAATATCACACCATACCATGTTAATAGTATCTTTGGGTTGTCTTATGCAAACAATTAGTTACTGGGCTGAAACTAGACTAGATTGTCAAGAGGCTCCTAATTTGCGCCCGTTTGCACATTGTTTGATTATATCACACATTTATATCTCTAAAGCATAGATTAATTAGTAGTAAAAATTTACAATTCGTTTTGTTATTTTTGTGCATAATTTGCATCTATATGAGAAACTACCACTATAAAAAATATAAAAAAACTGAAATTAGCAACGAACTTCGTCGCTAAATCGTTCGTAGCTAAAATAATTTTTTGATAATCTGTCGCTAAAGAGGATTACTGAGTTCAGCTATACAAAATCTGTCGATCGCTAATTCCTATTTTTTTAGTAAATGTACTGATGAAAGATATTTTCCTATTGACACTGCTGCAGCCATACAAATGCAACAAGAAATGGGTAATATCTTTGAATCCGCTACCACATTGTGGGTCGGGCTCTCTAGTTGCTGGAGATCCAACTTGTTACATTTGCAAGAGGAGATTGCATGAGCCTGACCAGTTTTGCTTCTGCTCCATTGCCTGCAAGGTAAACCTTAAAAACTTCTTCTTTTTCTTGTAACTAAATTCTTTACCAAAGGTTTATTGATCTCTCGATTTCATCAATTATTACATTCAATATTGACAATTTGACATTGTATCTCTTCTAGTGATTAATTACTTGCTAAGGATTCTATAAAGTTTATGGCTTAATACATAGCCAGTCCCTTAAACTTGCCAGGATATTTCATTTATACGCTCGAACTAAGCCTTGTTCAAATAAGTCGTAAAACCCGAGGTATTTTCTACTTGAGGTTGATGTTTATAATTAAAGGAGATGACTTATTTATGTAGTTAACTAACTACCTAATTGACGAATGAAAACACGCGCAACCTTTTTCCAACATTTGAACCCAAAGTGTCTAATTGGAACACTTTATTAGGAATTGAGATGTTCAATTGGAATAGGGCTTAGTTCAAAAGTCCAAATAGAATATTCCGAGCAAGTTTAAGGGCTGGCTGTGTATTAAGCCAAAGTTTATTATATTGTTTAGGTTTATAAGTGATCGGATGTACATTTTTAATGTGTTTAGTGATTTGGGATATCTAGAGATGTACATCCGCATCCCTAAACTTGTATATATTGTAAGACACACATGTACACGTTATTCTTTCCACAGTATTCTGAAAACACTTTGCCTTAACCATCTCTAGGAAATTCAATTTAACAGGAGCATGTGCCTCAAAGCCTCGCCATAATCTATGTGACCAAATTGTTATTGCAGGTTAAGCTACACGAATAGTATAAAAAAAAATTACACATATAAACAATTTAAATGTTTTTACAATTGCGCGACATGTTATGTGTACTTATGTATGATGGCATTTGCAGGTGGAAGCCTTAGTGAGGAAGAGCAACGAGGCTGGTGGCACTTCTCTTCAAGCAATTGGTGAAGCTTTAGAAGCTATTCAAAATGTTGAGATCAAGCGCAAGCGCAAGAGGAAGGGGATTCCTCATAGAGCTCCTTTGAAATAACATTAATTTCATGAGCCAGTTGCTTTAATTTGATCATTTTGAACTTGCTTTGTATAATGAAACTAGGAAAAACATCTTAACCTTTAAAAAGCTTGAAGCATTGTGAACTGTGATTTGTGTTGCTACTAGAAAAACATGATAGATCTGCGTTTTGAGGTGTTTTAAGACTTCGAACCTTCTCTTGCATGTCATTGTGGTCAAAAATGACGCGTACTTTTTAATGAGTCTGAATGGAATAAGACTCTATTTAGGATGAATGGAATAAGACTCTATTTAGGATCTGATCTATTTAGATCTGTTAAGAGGCTTTATAAGAAAAGCAAACAAATGCACTTAATGAGCTGAATCTGATTAATTAAAATTCAGATTTTAAAAATAAAGGGCAATTCGCAATTGCCCTTCTTTTGGGGTGGTCTTTAAATTTTGCCCTTCGGCTAAAACCCATGGGTTCCAGGTTCGAACCCCCACACAGTCAAAATTTTAAAAAAAAATTCGCAAGGCAGAGTTTAAATTTCGCTATGCCCCCGCGTATACACTTATGAAGGAATTACCAAAGTTATGCGGACCGGCATACTTATATTATGGGCAGACTTGGCATAAGTATGTCGGGTCCGGCATAACTTTGGTCATTCCTTCACAAGTTTATGCCGGGTCCGGCATAAAAGTTTGCCCATTAAAAGTTTGCCCCCACCGGCATAAAATTGTTAAGGAATTACCAAAGTTATGCCGGACCCTAAGATACTTACGCCAAGTCTGCCCCATAAGGCATGGTATGCGTCCCAGGCATAAATCTGGTAATTCCTTAACAGTGTATCTTCGGTCCGTATACACGCGACCCAAACCTTGCCTTGCAATTTTTTTTTTTAATTTATGCATGAGCGGGGGTTCGAACTCAGAACCTCATGATTTCTGCGTGACCGCTCAAAGTTGCAATGCGAAGGGCAAAAATTAAAGACCAGCAATATGAGGGGCATAATTTAAAAACCACAAATATGAGGGGCAAAATTTAAAGACCACCCCAAAAGAAGGGCAATCCGTGCAAAAAAAATGAAAAACAAATGCACTTATTGGACTGAATCTGAATCTGGTTTAGATTCAGACCTCCGTTAAGTGCAAACAAATGAGGCCTTACAATACTTCTTTTAAGGTGACTAATTTTTTTTGGCTCATGTGCATTGCATGTGTATGTCAAGCCAAGTCGTACACATTACCGAACCTATAATATGAATCATATACATAATTATTAACCCAACTTATTAGATTATATTATACACATTTAAAAAGGGCATATATGTTGTGAAAATGTTTTGTAAGGAGTTATTTGCAAGCAAGCCATCCATAATATTAGTTGTGTTTAACAGCCATCCATAATATTAGTTGAGTTTAACATACTTAGTATTAATGCGATTTCTTTAGTTTCTATTTTCATGGTATCACACCCGTATTTATTCATGGGTTAACCTATATGGTACAACAGTACACTTCAACCTTGCATTTGCAACTGCAAAATTGGGTGCTTTCTAATCACCAATTCGAAATTCGTATTCATCCATCTTATTACCTCAAGAGTTCACAGTAAGAACCTATTACTCTTGGTTAGGCACTATATTATATCTTGTTCAAGATGAAGTGCTTTTTGTTGTGTAACGACACTGAATGTCTGATGAATACGTGGTGCCAGAGAAATGTTTGTGTTCAACTCATTGACACTAATCTCGAAAACGTCGCTCCAATGTCCCTTTTAATCGGAGGCCCCTTCTAACACAGCTAAATATACAATGAAACTAGGAGTATATTTACTAAAGTCGTCAACTGAATCATTGCCAAAAAGCATATATGTTAGAATTCCACCCTTCTGCTTTTTCCAGCTACATTTTGAATCTGTCTCTACCATGTGTTTTTTTGGGCCCCGTGTGTGTTTGATAGAGTGAAGATGTGAGTCCTCACATGGTTGTTTCACTTCAGATTCTGTTTAAGCGCAAGAGGTGTAAATTTTTGACGAAATAAGAAGACTTATCCATTTACTGTCATAAAATGTTTAGCATAACTGAGAACGGGTTAAGAGATTTTGGAATATCCTCTGAAATAATTGCATAAAGGTTTTGTGACGAATTGATAATATATTTGAGGTCACTGCAAAGGGTAGCATAGCATCAACCCCACCGCTCCCTTTTGCCTTGCAACCCTTTAAAGTGGTTGAGAATCACAAATGGACATTAAATATACAACTGCCTGAATACATGAATCAACAGAAAAACACAACAGCCAGCGCCTTTACACTTCGAGCAGCATTTTGAACCCAAGGTCACCAATGGAGAGACGAGATTTACTCATGATCAATTTTTCTGATGGACTGCAACTTGATGTATGTCCATTTCCTTCAACATAACTGAACGCCCACATGAATCACAAGGCGCCGTTCTTGATCCACATACACTTTCGTGTTGTGTAAGTCCTCTTAACCGATCCCTCACATCTTCTGCGGAAGTCCCTGCTTGCACCATATCTCCACAAAACCGGCATGTTACAAGTCGCAAGGGACACTCCAAAGCTTGATGTTGTACCTGTTATCAAGAATTGTCAGATTAACAAGCCAATAAAAATAGTATATAACAACTTTAAAAAGCGGCGTTTAACTTTACCATCTTTTCTTTTTCAAGAACTATTCCACAAGGGCAATGCAACGGGACATGAAATACTTTCTTGTGCTTCTCAATTTCCTCTTTCTGGAATGCTACCCCACATTCGTCGCAATGGACATGGTTCTTGGCCTCATCCCTCCGTAGAACAACCCCACAACCAGTATGCTGACAGATGATATTGTGCCTCCTACAGTAAGCCTCATGCAGTGCTATACTTCTGGAAGGTATATAATGTTTACAGTTTTGGCATTCTACCGTATCTGCATCAGCAGACAACGTGGAAGAGACAGCTTGTTGTCCAATCTTTGACTTAGGTTTGTCTCGGATACTAACTGACACCTTGTACTTGGTTGTGCCCTTGAAACCATAGATGCCAATACTGTAAGTACCTGGTCCAAGGCCCAGATCTCTGGAGCTAAGGACCAAAGCTTTTGAACCAATGTCATGAGATGACCAACCGTGTTGGTGTTGTGTAGGGAATAGCAATGGGTGTCTGGAAACGTAGAGGTCAGTATCCCCATCTTGGGTTTCTGGTTCTATTTTTACCTCAATTTCAGCATCCCCTGAAGATATTATACCCCAGATATCATTGTCTATTTGGAACTTGTAATATACATAGCTTCCTTCTGCAACCCCCCCAGAATCTGGCTTGCCCAATTCGAGAGGTTGCAATACAGGCTGATTTGTGCTCTCTGCAGTTGGATCAGCACCAATTACATCAACCTCTATATCTGTTTCTAGAACAGACACACTCGAAGAAGGTTTCAGTTCAAGAACACGTAAATGGTATGTTAGAACACCATGATTAACAGTAAGTACATCGCCTTCTGAGAGCGTCGCATGCTGACGAAGACTTGTTTCAAGAACTGCCTTGTGATTAGGGATATCAGAAAATCCGGCTTCAACCGGCTGAAGTTTTGCATAAGTTCCTTTTGGGAGCCAGACATAAGACACTTCAACCATGGGAACCATTGGAGAATCTGCAGGAAATAAGTTACTCCATATATGGGGAGGAAGCGCTACAACACCATCATCCGCGGTGAACTCCAGGACTCCAGCATGTGTTGTCCGATTATTCTGCTCTGCATCCTTCAAGTCTGAAGGAGAAGATTGGTGAATTACAGACACCCTGAAGTGTAGAGGTCCCTTGTCAAAGGCACCCTGATCAGACAATTCAGTGAAGCAAGATGGTGGCAATTTAATTTTATCTCCAGCACCCTCATAAGGTACAGCTTCTAAAACACGAGAAAATACAACTCCTCGTCCAGCTAGTAGTCCTTCTTCAACTTGCAGTGTTGCCTGATTAAAAAAAAAAAAAAAAAAAAAAAGGAAAAGAGTTAGGCATTCTCCTCCATTATTACTTTCTTCAAGACGGCGAGCATCAAGAATAGGTCTTATAGGGATGACGGAGCCAGCTTGTTACAATGAATGATGAGTAGAATTGTGGCTTAAAAGGGAAAACTGATGCACTTTAATTGTTACAGGGTCTGTGGGATAGACATAGACCTGAGGGTGTTTATATATTTATTTATTTTTTAAACTAGTAAATTTGTATTCCTCAGCATTTAGGATATGCTGGAGACCATCAAAAAGAGTTAAACTGAAGACAGAAAGAGTAAAAGAAATACTTACAGTGATCTTAATAAATCTACAAACTGATCTATATCTTCTAATCCTATTTCTTTACACCAAAAGAAGAAAGATACTATACAATTCCATTCGACTTTCTGAATGGAATTGGATCTATCTTCAAAACACCTCTCATTCCTTTCTTTCCAAATAGTCCACCAAATACAATGGGGGATCATCCTCCACCATTTTTTCTGGCTCTTGCTGCCTCCTCTTCTCATCCAGATCTGCAATATGCTCAGGCATAGTCCAATTAGTCTCTGTCAGGTTGAAGAACACAGACCAAAGTTGCTGTGAATTTGCAGTGAAGAAAAAGATGGTTGTTGGTTTCATCTATTTCATTGTAAAGATAACATATGGAAACTATGATGCTTCCCTTTCTCTTCAATACTTCATGTGTTAAACAAGCTCTCTTTGCCACCAGCCAAGTGAAACATTTCTCCTTGGTCGGGGCTGGACACTTCCATATTTTGATCCAAAATTTTGACAGCTCCCCATTCTGCACCATGTCCTCTTTTTTATAAGCCCTATTTACAGTGCATTGCCCATCACTATTGTGTCTCCATCTCAAAGTGTCTGGATCAGTGGCAGTGCCATGAAAATTACCAATCCTATTCAACAGACTAGCCACCCTTTCCACCTCCCAGTCATTCAAAAATCTTCTAAAAGTTAAGTCCCGTCCCTGAGCACTCCAAACTTCATGTATAGTGACCTCTGGGTTGTTACTTAAAATGAATAGATCTGGATAAACTTCCATAAGTGGGACTTGTTCATTCCAAGCATCTTTCCAGAACTTTGCTTCTTTTCCCATCTCCTACTTTCATCTGCAAGTTCCTTTCCAGCTTTGGCCACAGAACTCTTATTGTTTTCCAGACTCCAACACCATAAGTACCATTGCTCACATTAACACACCCTGGATTGAGTTCACCAAATTTGCATTTAATAACCTCCTTCCACAGTGCATTTTCCTCACTATTGTACCTCCATAGCCATTTTATCAATAAGCTATTGTTTTGTGATCTCAAGTTTCTGATGCCCAAACCACCTCCCACTTTCCCCGGCATTGCTATCTGCCATTTCACCAAATTGTAACCTTTGCCCTCTCTATTCCCGTGCCACAAGAATTCCTTCTGAGTCTATTCAGAATTTTCTGAATATTGGAAGGTAAAGGGAAAAAGGACATAACATAAGTAGGCAAAGAATCTAGGACAGAGTTGATAAGAGTAAGCCTTCCTCCCAGAGATAAATATTGAGCCTTCAAACTAGCCAATTTTTTTTCTGTTTTCTCCACTATTCCATCCCAGCTGAGAGTGTTTATATATATGTATAATTTTCTGTGGTAATGATTTATAAGTTAGTTCAATTCCTATGCTTGAGTATTAATAAGTTCTATTGTTTCCTTACTGATGTGGCATGTGAATCAGGATATCAATTTCTCATAAGAGCACTGATATTCAGCAAATTTCAGCTAAATTATTGTGTACACCACTTTAATCTCCAAGTGTAAAGTTAATGAAGTAGGAGAGCATCCATTCGAAGCGTTCGTAAACTCATTGCCAATTTCTATCGTAGTGGAGGTTGTTGTGAGGAGAGCCTTGTACCGGTGAAGATTGCTTCCAAAGATCAGAAAATAAAATACAACAATAGAGTGATTAAACCTATTTTGCCAGCACAAGTTCGTATGATGGAAATACGACCACAAATAGTTCTAAAAAAATAATGGTATTGAGTATTGACATTAACACAAAAAAGATAACTTCACTCCAAAGGAATCCCTTCCAACGATAGATCACCCCACTTTTCACCGCAAAACTAAGAAATTTTCTTTCCCAGCTGGTCAATGTTCTCCTATAATTTTTTAAATCCCCTTCATACCTAATATAATTGGAAAAGGACAACTTTAACTATGACTGCCTCCATCCATGAACCCCACTTGTTTCCTTTTTGCTTTCACACTTTCTTAACCCTATCCTGATGCCCAAGGGACTACTGCACTGCAATATATCCCAATCTTCAAATCTAACACCCCTTAAAAACTTTATAGGGTAATTTGGGTACCTTTCAATTTATCCATCTTCGTGGCATGCTATGAATTCTCACTCTCACTCTCCTTCCGCATCTAATCTTACTGAAGGCCAATCTATGGCAGATCCCAAAAAGATCAAACTCTATTCCTACAGAATTCATGGGTCACTAAATTTGATATATGAGATGATGATCCAACAAAATACAAATGAGATAGCCCTTTCAGGTAGAAATACACATTTCAAGTCGAGTGTTTGTTAAGAATCCTCGTTTAGTAGAATTCGCTGTTCAAAATCAGAACTTGAGATAATAAAGAAAAAGTTAAGACTTCCTAACAATTACAGTATAGAACTTCTTTTTAAGAATAACAACTACTCCCTCCACCCCAATTTAAGTGTCTTAGTTTGACTGTTGCACGAAGTTTAAGGATAACAAGAGACTTTTGAATGTCCTAAATTAAAAATATATGTAATGTACTAAAATGGTATCAGGGTTGAGGGCTAGTAGGGAGCCGCGAAGTATTATTATCTTAGCTCATTCCTTTATTTTTTTAGATCTTTAATATAGCTTGATTGTTTCTTTCTTTCTTTGTTAACTTCATTTATCTTATTATATGTTGCTATTACTGCCTATTATTATTGTTGTCTTGGCACCTTCTCTTGAGCCGAGGGTCTATCGAAAACAGCCTCCCTACCTCCCAAGGTAGGGGTAAGGTCTGCGTACACTCTACCCTCCACAGACCCCACCTGTGGGATTATACTTGGTATGTTGTTGCTGTTGTTGTAATGTACTAAAATGTCATTTGAATCGTATGGTCTTAAACTTATAGCTAGTTTAAACTTATAGGATGTTTGAATGTCCACTTACTAAATATAGAAAGAGACACTCTTTTTGGGACAGACCAGACATGAAGGTAAAGTAAAATAGATCGATCATGGTCTTAAAAGATCAAGAAACTAACACACCCATGACCCAACTAAATACTATTTGCAAATCCAACAAATACCCAATTCCCAAAATCAATGAATAAATCAAAAGATAGAATCAAATAAAAGGGTGGTGTAAAAAGTCCAAACTAACCTTAGCTTGAGCTTCAGCAGCATCAATACGACGAGCTCTTTGAACAGCTTCAATTGCTTCACGTTGACGTATTGCTTCTTGTTTTGCTTTCTTTTCTTTTTCCAATTTCAATTTAGCTTTCTGTTTTCTATCCTTCTGTTCTTTCTCAAGCTTCTCTCTCGCTCTTCTCAGCTCAAAATCCATTCTTTCTCAATCTATTTGCAATGTGATGATGGATTTTCTATTGTTTTTCAGGTATATATACAACAAATGGTTGGTCCAATTTCTTGAGGGAAAAGGCAAAATTCTTTAAACTTAAACTTGAATTTTTAACAATCTGGGCCTTTCTGGATGACCCAGATACTGGTGGGCCTACCCACTCAAATGTATTAATTAGGCCCAATAATTAGGTAAAAATAGGGAAATTTGCAAAAATTGGATAACTTAATGCTGTTGTTTAGATTTTGTTCTCGTTTAAGGAATTTATAAAATAAAAATAAAAAAAAGGAAGGTCATAACTTTCAAAAATGGGTCATAATCTATTTAAAATTTATGTCAGGATAGAGAATGAAAAGTTATGCTTTCAGAAGTTATATTTGGTGGGTTAATAAGTTCTATGAGATGATAAAACTTGTCTTGTTCACAAGTTATGTGGTGCGGTGAATAAGTTGTTCAAAAGTTAGGTTAGACGGGCAAGACTTATTTGTGTTGTTGAATGTTCACGGGGTTTTATGGATTGATAAGGTTTGGTACTATTTTCGTTCTATTTATCTTGTTAAGAAATTCTGCAAGTTCTGATGAAATGGCAAAATATGTATTCAACTATTCATTATCCATAATTAAATTTGTTTCTATTAAACACATGTTATCAAATAACATACATTAATCATATATACTAAACGACTAGCTTAATCTAGTTCAAGCATGATGAATCATAAATCAACACCACATTTGAGAAAAAATTAAAATTTAGCACTCAACAATATTGAGAAAAAGGACGAATATGCATCAACAAAATAAGGACATGAGGCGGAGGAGGTGGTCTGTCGCTTGGTCTATATTTGCAAATTTATTAAAAAGTAGGAGCAAAAGTTAAAAATCGGCCCTTAAAAGGGAGACTCAGTGAAACTATTTGCTAAAAATGATTGAAAGTAGTCACTTTTAAATCTGATGTTAGAATATATTCAGCGTTTTCCACTAGTTGAAAAATAGTCACAACTTAAAATACGGCAAAGTAATTGAAATAATCACACAAAATTTAAAAAAAAAAAAAATTAAAGTGTAAATACGCCGTTGTTCAAACTTAAGGATTAAAGTTTGGACGTCTCATCTCATCTTGATTTGGCTATACTTGTATGTAGCCAGCCATGTCAGCTCCACATGAGAGCCTTTTAAATATAGGCTAAAAAGGCACTCATATGTCAGTTCGGCCCCTTTCCTATTTCGCTTTGCCGCCTATGTTGAGAATAGGTCCCGAAAAGCAGTCGGCCTTTCATCATCTATACCAGCTGCAACGCAAGTACCAATAGAATGGATTTCGACACATGTCACACAAAGTACGAAGAAATTTTTCTATGCTTAAACTTCAAGAAAATTCATGAAGCTTGAACATCACAGTTAAAACTTCAGAAAAAATTGCTTGAATTCGAACCGTCAAATTAAGTAAATTGCCTAAACTTTAGGGTCTATTGCTTTTGTAACCCTTTACAAAACAGCTTTTATTTTTATTGTATTTTCACAAGAAATATTTATTTTTACACATGAGATATCGGAAAATACACACTAAAAATCTTTACAAGGTCATTTTTTCTCTTCAAATTGTAAACGACTATGTTTACCCGTTTTCTCGAATCTTCAAGCTCCTTGATTCAAAATGGTAATGGATTAATAAGGATGCTTATTTTTTAGGGTACGATATTATATTTGGGATACGATTTTGTGATGGAATACTCCTGGTTATGAGTGGCCTCTCAGGTTGAGTTGTTGTTGCATTAATATCATGATTGACTAGAAGAAAATTACAATAGGATAACTTCATGCAATTTTCTCTGAAAGCAGTGCCGGCTTTAGGGTAAAGCTGATAAAGCAAAGGTCTTGGGCCACGTTTTTCACTATTATAGGTTTATAAATTTTTTTTTCTGTAAATGAGTATTTGAAAGTATGAAGTGTAATTTTTTTTAATTCAAATGTAAAAAAGAAAAGTTTAAAATAGATTTGAACAATTCGAAGCATATGAAATTACAACTAGTGCTATCCAAAAACCGGTTGGTAAAAACAACAATGTATACATTTCATGCACGAGAAATCGTTCTGGCCATATTCCAACTAAGTTTATTTCATGGGATGCACGTGCGGCGCACGAGATGCACGTGCATGAGCTAGTTTTATTGAATATAATTGAGACCTCTTGTTAAGATTTGGCTTTGGGCCACCAATTTTATTGAGCCGCCCTTGAACAACCATCAGTGAAGTAAATTGGATTCCCACTGTACTTCCCTGAGTCCTTTGCCAACAGAGATTTTGAATGTTGCCACCCAAGAATAACAATGAAATCATGTATTTAAAAGTTCATTCTATACAAGTAGCGAACCACTAAATCATTTCGTCATTTAACTGCAAAACAAATGACATGCAATGAGCAGCTGAGATTAAACCAGACTAGAAAAGGGTCGTTCAAATTCAACAAAAGACAAGGCGAAATTGACCACTGTATAAAGCATTCAACTAAACATCCACATAATGTTTCAATTTCAAATAATAAAAAAAAAGAGCGAATCACTTTTACAAAATGTAATAGAAAAAAAAAAAGCACAAAATTATTACAGAGTACTATTCCAGAAACAAACTATACATCAATATCTCCGTAGAGCCGACGACATATAGGACACGATTGGCTACTCTTCGTTTCCGTC
The DNA here is from genome assembly GCF_029784015.1 of Lycium ferocissimum. NCBI lineage: Eukaryota > Viridiplantae > Streptophyta > Magnoliopsida > Solanales > Solanaceae > Lycium > Lycium ferocissimum. The sequence continues at coordinate 47,875,907 of NC_081352.1, forward strand.
CAGTCTCGGATGCACCAATCATGAAATTGATGACTCCATGAGGGAACGACTCGAACGTCTTCTCCAACCTTGAAGAATTCCAAGCATATAGTGCAATCCTCCTCCCCTAGCAATTGGTTCGAGGGGGAATGAGTTGATGCTGACCAGACTGTAGTGGTCGACGTCTTCAATGCCCTCACTTGACACACGGGTTGATAGAGGAGGTGTTGCCTTGGAAGCGTCAGTAGTGCTATCCCGTGTTTCATCACGTGTAAATCAGGCGTATAGGAGATAGCCAATCCAAAAAAAGATAACTACCCCACTGTAATCAATAAAGGCTTCCATAATAGTTCATATTTGGAGCCCTTATCATCTCGATTTGTAGGGGATTGTGCGTCTGCCAGGAGCCTGCTAAGACACGAGAAACAGAAAGGTGAAAACTGTCAAGGTATGTATAGCCATAGGAGACAGCAGTAGTTTTTTTAGCTATAGATTTGGAGACTGGTTTGTATTACGTTAAATATCCCTATATGGAGCTGGAGCAGTAGCTATAGTTAGATGTGTCGTACGAAGAGGGGTGTAGAAAAGATATGGAGGCTGGTTTGTATTCAACTATATGTATAGCTTGTGTTACTAGTACATTAAGAAAAAAAATGGCAGGTTGTTTATGACTGTGCCAAGAATGGCAGTCCGTTAGAATAACTTTTTCATAAGTATTCCATATTAATAGAATTATAATCTTTCATAATTCATTATTATGGAGAATAACGTATCCCATTCACCGATTCTGTTATTAATTTATGTAAGTTAGACACATATACCGAGAACAACAACGAAGAACAACAATCCTGGTAATTTCGTTTGTAGTGTTTTTTCACAAGTTTTACCATTTCTACACTTTGCGTTAAAACCCACCATTTGGCTACAGCTATAGAGAAGAAAAAGTAAAAAAAATTAATCTAAGTCTTGTGTTAAAAGTTGGGGGAATTCAGACGATGTAGATTTTTGGATTTTAGTGCATGCATGCGCAATTTATATAGTTATTCGACTACTTAAACAAAGAACAAATTTTGACTAATATCAAACAATTTTTTCTTTTCACATCTTTTCCCTAATGGGTGCTAACTGAAATTTTTTGTTTTATTATAATCTTTATTACTAAACTTGTTAAACTATAATATACTACTCTCTTTTCGTTTTGTTTTATGGGTTTTTTAGTGTTACGACGACTAAACTTGCACAGTCCACTGATATAAATTAAATAGCAATAAGAAAGAAAGTAGGCAGCCAATTAATTGAAAACAACAAAAACAATTAGGAGTTTAGTGTCTAAAGTTTGAATTGGCCTATTTTTATAGAACTCTTAGGAACTATGAAATATTGTGTAACAAAAAGTTTTACAGCTTTGACGGTTGAAGGAATTCAAACGTTAAGTATTCCAAGTAAGGTTAAGACAATAGAATTTAGAGAAGATTGGTAAAGAAATAATAAAAAAAATTACTTAATGCTAAGTCATTTACATTACTTCCGCTTTGTGAAATAACTCAAATGTTAAGTATTCCAAGTAAACTTAAACTTCAGATTTATTTGAGTTTCAATCTTGAATAAATTTAATTTTTAGACAAATTTATTTAAGAGTTTCAATCTTGAATAAATATTAATTTCAAAATAAAAATCAATTTGCGTATGTTTTCGCAATTAGACAAATGCAATTATTTAATATTAAAATGAGAAATTAAGATTACTATTCTAAAAACTCTTTTCATTAATAACGTAAAAATTCAAATTTCAAATAATGCAACACCTCGAAAATACATTGACAAAACTGATCAATCATTTTTAGAGAAAAATTGGACAAGTTGTATTTACTGATTTCAAAACAACACGATAATAATTTAATGTAAAAATATTGATTTCTATTTACCCATTTGATCTTTATTTAAACAAATTGATATTAAACATGTATTTGTGTGAGAATAATTTGCAAAGGAATATTCAGATTTTATTTATATGGATACAAAAATGTATTTGGTCTCAAGAGGTATTTTATAAAATCAAAACATCTTCATCAATGTCATTTTTGATACTAACAAAATCGAACATATAGTCCAATTGACAAGTTGAAAACAAGAAAATCATATTAATTTGAGCCCAAATATATAGTGACAAAAATACACAAACTATTTTATCATACAAGGATATAAGGTATATGCTTTATTTTTTATACATGTATACTATTATATTTCTGGAAAAGAAAATCGAAACAAAGTAAGTCTTCACCTTCTTTTCCTTTTTTTTTTTTTTGAAAAAAAAAAGAAAGAATATGAAAATAGATGTTCTCTATAAATAAAATGTCGAAAAATGAGAGAGAATGGTTGATATTAATTAATATTTTACCATTGGTATGGGATTGGGGGGCTAATTTTTAGGTGTATTTGTGAAATGGTAATTCAAAAAATCTTCTCTCTAAATTAGAAAAGTATTTAGTTATTATTATTAATTAAAATAAAAGGTAGTTATTACCATTAATTATGTATTAGAAGTAGCTATAACGCGTAAAAATTCCATTATTTAATATGATTACTATTCTAAAAACTCTTTTCATTAATAACCAAAAATTACCTAATGCAAAGAGTTGCTTAACTGTTTTTAGAGAAAAATTGGACGGAACTGACCTAATAATTTAAGAAAAACTAATTTGATCTTTATTTAAACAAACTGACTAAACAAAAAGGGAATATTCCAGATTTTAATAAAAGGAACAAAAATTTAGGTCTCAAGAGGTGAAAATCAAAACATCTTCAGAAGTCATTTTTGATACTAACAGTCGAACAGGTCCAATTGACAAGTTGAAAACAAGAAAATCATATTAGGGCCCAATTATAGTGACCCAAACTATTTTACAAGGATATAAGGTATATGCTTTATTTTTTATACATGTATACTATTATATTTCTGGAAAAGAATAAGTAATAAAATGAAAATGTAATATATAGTAGATATGACTATCATCTTCTCTCTAAGATCAAACACTCCCAAAAATTTTAATCATGCATAATGGGTTCAATAACTTTCTAAAAATCAATAAGAAATAAAATATTAATAAAATTGTAATATATAGTAGATATGGAGCATGAACCCCACTTTAAATGTTGGAAAAATCTAAGATTGAGCACCAAGTTTAAAATTTCCGCCTGCATATGATCATCCCAATAAGGCAACAATATGTTTGAAGTTTAGGAAAATTTGAACAACATATGCATAAGCTTTGAATTTTGGACCTTAAGTTTTGCTCCATGACAAATAGAACGCCTAAATTGCATTTTTTCCTTTGAAACAGTGCTAATAGCATGTAAGGCTTCATTTGCATTTAACGAGGGTCTGAATTTTAATTATATGAATATCATTTTATTTTAGGGTGTGTGGAATGTCACTTATGAAACTAGTTTTTCCTAAAGGAGTTATTTTCCTTATTTTTGAAAGGAACTTAATTTCTAGAGAATAATGTTTTTAAAAAATTTTGAGCAACCAAACATGAAAGAATTGGAGAATGTTTTCCTACATACCAAACGCATTTGACTCTTCTGTTTATTTTTTGTCCGAGACTTAATTATTCAGATCTCAATTATTAAGTGCGTTTATTTTTTAATTTTACTATCACTCAATATCATTAAAATGCAATCAATTCAAGGATTTCTATATATGAACAAATGGTTTGGATAAAATCAATTCTCTACTACTTCATCCATTTTCACTGCTAACCATCACCTGTGCCTGCACCTATAATTATCAACTACGACCACCCATCACAGCCGCCAATTACCACCATTAGTCGCTATTTACAATCATCACCACCAGCTACAGTTACCACAACAATCACTACCGATGATCACTAAAATCAGGCATCACATAGATTCCCAACTACTGTTATCGGTCATCACCATTACCATTAACTGTTATTATCATCCATTACTACTATTAGTCGTCATGTTACCACTAACCACCACTATTGTCAGCTACTACATCCCGCAACTACTAGAATCAGTCAACACCACCACCAGCAACCTTCTCAGTTGGCGCCATGATCATCACCGTTAGCCATCCGACCACCAAATTAAACACCACTATTTTTTTAAAATTATTTTGTAAACAATATACATGTCTTGAGAAAACGAACAATGTTAACTATTTAATTCAAATTTTAATATGACATCTCAATATTTATATGCGCATTTATATTCGAACGTCTTAATTTTAATGCATATTTCTTATTCAGATATATATTGAGATAACAAATGGAACTTAAACCATCTAAATCATAAATAAAACAAGCCACATGGATAATATTATTATAAATAAGCCATGTCTACGTCAAAAACTATATTTGTATACATATTTATTTCATGTTCATAAGACAATTATCGCATCGATTTGATGGCGATCCCGGGGGGACACATGACCCATGACCTGTCTCTTTTGACCTTTTAATTAGTTTAATAAGTTCCCAAACGATATCCTAATTATATCCATACGTCACTAACTTAAACAATTAGTCCAGCCAATTAAGATTCACCCAAATCACAAAAATTAATCATAATTACAAAATAGATTTAAAGCACAAAATATTTAATTAACACCAGACTGCTTCTCTTTTTCTTTTCTTTTTTTCTTTTGAATAAACAACATACAATTTTCTAGAGGGAGACAAACAGAAATTGATTAAATGAACAATGCCTCTTTCTAGAGGGAAACAAACAGAAATTTTAGGGGTTCTAAAATTCTATCAAATCCATAACTCATTGGGTTTGCAGTTAAATACTTATATATATTTAATAAATTTATTAGTATATGGAGAGTTCGTCCAAACCCGTACCTAATATTATGGTTCCGCGCCACTCCTGAATAAGTTTCAAATTCAGTAATCAAATGAAATTTTCGAAAAAAGAATCAAATGAAATAAAAGCATTTCAAGACATATACAGCAAGATGGTGGTTATCAAGGGTTGAATTATATAATTAGTTCAATGTAGACCTATCAAGGGACCCCTACTCCTAGAGTTTAAACGCAAAGAGGTGACATAGGTAGAAGAAAGAAGGGTACTAATAGAAAACCTTAAAGAATCAATTTAAGGGAGTGGGGTTGGAATGAGACTTAATTCTAAATAGTTTTTTTTATATCTTATTTAAATCTTGAAGGGTAAAATTGTAATAAGAAATGCTAGAGGGCCTTCTTTTTTTTTTTCCAGTATGCTAGAGGGCCTCGCTCGAATAAAACTTGAGACACATCCGGTGCATACACTAAATTATACTATTAGTTAATCACGGCAAATAATAGTAAAATATTAATTACGGAGTAATAAATTATAATCAAATAACAAGAATGTACGTAAATGTCACATATCATGTATGAATTAACGTAAAACCAAAGAAGAGTCAAAATGAAGATGATGGTTCCAACTAACCTTTTAGTCTTTGATCTTTTAGTTCCTCACGTTTAATTTCACTTCAAACAAATACAGAGGAGTGCAAAGTTTTGTGTTTTTCTGAAAAAATGGGTCAAGTTCAATGAGAAAATATATATCATCCCTAAAAGTTTTCCTACCACATGCCCTCATATCTACCTTATCTCATTATTCATTCAGTCATATATATATGTCGGGAAGAAACAAGCAATAACCAAATCACACGACGATGAATAAATAAAGAAATACCCAAACGAAACTTCCCACACTATTTGAACCAAGAGAAGACAAGAACACTAGCACAAATGGAAATCAAAAGTAATTTATACCAACAATTAAATAGCAAGGCAAGCAAAAATAAATCGAATGGAAGAGACACCAAATTTACGTGGTAAAACCCTTCAAGGTGAAGAGGAACATCCAGGACCTCCGACTGCACAAAAACTCCACTATAAACAACAAGAGTTACAACAATGTTCTCGAATGGCTACGACAATAAAGCTAAGCATGGAGAACAATACATAAAAGATAAAGATCAAAACTAGCGAAGAAAGGAGAGAAATCACCCCCAAAATGAGCTACTGTTCGTACTCGAAAACTGGAGCTACATACCACAAAATCCAATCTCCACCGTTGAAATCGAAGAACCAGATGTTGAGAACAGCCAGTTCATATTTCAGCACGATCCAACGGATAACGAATAGGGAAACGTAATTTAAAGCGGACCTTGAAGTGAGAAAATTTCGCACGAAAATCGCTTTCTCTCTCACGTTTTTCTCTCTCTATATGGCTGCGATGAATTCACTCTTGTATTCTGAAAATAAGACCTAAATTGATTCTATATATAGAGGAAATTTTGGGCAAAATTGGCTTGGTCCAAATTGAATTGGGTTTTATTAATCTAATTCCATGGAAGGAAAACCCAAAACCTAACAATTCTCCCCTCGACTATGTGGAGAAGCGCCATCCCGGCGATCAAGCAACACTGAAATCTAGACTCGCAGCCAAGCCTAGGACAACCTGAATAGACGACATCTTCACAAATGGAGAAACGATTTCATCAAAATCAACTCCCTTCTTCTGATTAAAGCCCTTGACAACCAATCTAGCCTTGTACCGTAGAACTGGGTTACCATCTTCATGTTTCACCCTAAAAACCCATCTGTTTTTCAAAGTTTTCTATCTCTAGGAAGCTTAATCAGATCAAATGTATGATTATCATGCAAGGATTTAATCTTATCTTGCATAGCATCAAACCACCTTTCTTTTTCTTCATTATCTATGGCTTCGTCAAAACTTTCAGGTTCTCTCCCATCAGTCAAGAGTACAAACTCATTGGGAGAATAACGAGATGAAGGTACTTTCTCTCTAATAGAACTTGTGAGAGAACTCTCTCGGAACATCAATAGCAATCATTGGCCGGCCAACCACATCCACCGGAGAATCAACAACATCATGTCAGGTCATTCTGAACATGATCACTATCTTCATTATCAACTTGATCTTCATTATTTTGAAGATTTTTTTGAGGTGCAATAGTCACAGGAACTGGATCAACATCAACTAAGCTCTCATTGCTCTGAGAATCAACCTTCCCAGCTTTGTCAAAATCTTCAATTGTCTGGTCTTCAAAGGACACAACATCACGGCTTCTAACAAGTTTCTTCTCAACTGGATCATTGAAACGATAGCAAATTCGTCATGACCATAACCAATGAAGATACATAGCCTACTTTTAACTTCCAATTTTGACCTCTCATCCTTAGGAACATGCACAAAAACCTTACACCCAAAGACTCTCAGATGAGCATAAGAGACATCCTTACCAAACCAAACTCTGTCAGGGACATCACCATCCAAAGCAACGGGGAGATAAATTGATAACATAAGCGACAGATTAAGTACTTCGCCCAAAATGAATACGGTAGCTTAGCATCCGAAAGCAAACATCTAACCCTCTCAACTAGAGTTCGTTCATCCTCTCTACTAAACCATTTAACCGAGGAGTCTTTGGAGGAGTTTTCGATGCCAAATACCCCCTCGTCTACAATAATTATCAAGGGGACCAATGTATTCACCACCATTGTACGAGCGGATGCATTTTAGTTTCTTCCTTGTCTCTCTCAACCAAGGCCTAAAAGTCTTGAACACATCAAGTACTTGATCCTTGGACTTCAAAGGAAATACCCAGAGTTTGCGAGAGTGATCATCAATAAAAGTCACAAAGTAAAGTGCACCACCACGAGAGCTTACTTCAAAAGGACCACACAAATCAGAATGTACCAACTCCAGCAAATCCAGCTTTCTTGAAGGCGAATGACTCTGAAAGGAGACTTTTTTCTGTTTCCCGGCTAAGCAATGAACACATCTCTTTAACTTTGCTTGTTTCACTCCAGAAAGAAAATTCTTCTTAGCCAAGTTATCAATCCCCTTCTCGCTCATATGACTCAGCCTTCTATGCCATAATTCTAATGAAGTATCATTCTCCACCAAATTTACTAAGTCGCCACAAATGGAGCCCTGAAATAATTACAAGTCAGATATCTTGTTACCTCGAGCCACAATCATTGAACCTTTAAGAAGCTTCCACTGGCCACCACCAACGGTTTGATCATAACCCTCATCATCAAGCTTTCCTCGTAAATTAAATTCAGACGAACATCTGGAGCATGCTTGACATTGTTAAGAACCAACCTCGAACCGTTCTTACTTTTCAAGCAAACTGTGCCAATGCCAAGTACCTCAACCTCACTATTATTGCCCATTCGTAAATTTTCAAAATTACCCGGAGTATAAGAAGAAAATAATTCCTTCTTTGGCGTGACATGATAAGTGGCACCTGAATCCACAAACCAGGTAGACTCATCACAAACAATATTGATATCATTTTTACCACAAGCAACAAAAAGATCATTTTCAGCAACAACAGCAACACGATTTTCATTATCGCCTTCTTTCTTTGGCCTTTTCTGGTCTCTCTTAAACTTGTAGCAATGTTTCTTGATGTGCCCTTTCAAGTGATAATAGTCACATGTGAAGATTCTTATACCGGGGGATCTTGACTTACTTTCTACTTTTGCCTCCGTCATTCGACCTCGGGTTACTTCTCCCTCTCGTCTTCGCAACCAAAACATCGGAGTGTGAAGTTGAAGAAGACGACACTTGAGATCTTCTTCTCATCTCTTCATTCAAAACACCACTCTTAGCATATTCCATGGTTACCCCATCAATGGGATCGACTAGTCAAAGAAACTGAAGAGTTTCCCAAGAGTCCGCGTAGTATTAAGAAGCCAAAGTCCCCGTATGTCTTCAAACTTGACACCCATTCCATACGATGATCAAGGACACCCCGAAAATCATTGATATGATCGTAAATAGATCGCCCTCTTTGTATCTAATATTCATCAATTGTTTCAAGAGGAACATGTTTATTATTGCCGCTTCGAAGCATAAAAGTGTCTCGAGCTTTTCCCACAAGCTTTTAGCATTTGTCTTATTCACAATATGATTTCGAACATTATCTTCAACCCATTGCCTAATATAGCTACAAACCTGTAAGTGCTCAAATTCCCAATCCTCATCTTCAATAGGCTCGGGTTTCTTAGAAGCAAACACAGGTAAATGATATTTCTTGACAAATAGAAGATCTTTCATCTTGCTTTTCCAAATATGGTAATTACTGCCATTTAAACAAACCATCTTGCTCATATTTGCCTCCATCATTCAAATAGACAATTGACACAACCAAATACAACCACAAGCTCTGATACCACTTTGTTGGGAAGAAACAAGCAATAACCAAATTGCACGACAAGGTAACAGCGGAAGAAATACCCAAGTCGAAACTTCCCACACTATTTGAACCAAGAGAAGACAGTAAACACTAGCACAAATGGAAATCCAGGCAGCAACTATACCAACAATAAAATAGCAAGGCAAGCAAAAATAAATCGAATGGAAGAGACACCAAATTTATGTGGTAAAACCCTTCAAGTGAAGAGGAACATCCACTTCGACCTCCTACCACAAAAGCTCCACTATAAACAACAATGTTCTCCAAATGGATACAACAAAAAAAGCCAAGCACGGAGTAACAATACATAAAAGATAGCACTGCAACCAAGCAAAGAAAGAGAGAAATAACCCCCAAAAACGAGCTACTGTTCGTACTCGAAAACTGGAGCTACAGACCACAAAATCCGATCTCCACCGTTGAAATCGAAGAACCAGATGTTGAAAACCCCCAGTTCAAATTTCAGCACGATCCAACGGTTAACGAATCGGGAAACATAATTTAAAGCGGACTGTTGTAGCAGAAAATTTACGACGAAAATCTGCTTTCTTTCTCACGTTTTTCTCTCTATATGGCTGCTATGAATTCACTCTTGTGTTCTGAAAATAAGACCTAAATTGATCCTATATATAGAGGAAATTTTGGGCAAAATTGGCTTGATCCAAATTGAATTGGATTTTATTAATCTAATTCCACATAGGAAGGGAAAATCCAAAAACCTAACAATATATACAAAAAAATAGAAAAGATAAATAGAAAAAAGAATTCATGATTGTGGCAGATATGCCAAATTTGGACGGTGTTTAGTCACTTAAAAAATTTTCTGCATGTATAAGAAGTTCAAGAGTGGAGTTAGTATTCGTGTCCAAAAGCAACAAATAGTAGGTATGTTTTGTCAAATAAAAAAAAAAAAATTAGTCAACATTTCATATACTAAATGTCAACTTTTTAGTGTATACATGGGTACTCAAACAATAGCTGATGACTTATTTACATTCAAGTTTTTGTGAAAAATGAAATCAATTAAAGCCTACCTATTTAGTAGGGCAAAGAGCATACATAAGCTATAATTTGATGACTAAGGTCTGATAATGAAAATGGATAATTGCACTTTCAATCCTTCGATCCGTTATAAATACATTTTTGATCATTATAATATATGTAATCTTTAACTAATTAAAATACATAATTTTGGTCCCTTTATGTAGAAAATGTAATATATGTAGACTATTTTTAGAAGTATATTAGTATGAATAATAATACAGCTTTAACATAACACACGAGTAATTAAACGATTGAACGGTAATATTTTAAAATTTTGTAATAATTCACAAATAAATGAATCAAAAGTGCATATTTCAAATAATTGAAGATATTCACCTAATCGAATATAATAATGACTAACATGAAATTTCACCAATAACAGAGAGATCGAAAAGTGCTAAGTATTAATTTTCACCCCATCACCTTTTATAATATAATCAAAAAAAGAAAAATATTCAGTACCACGTGATCATAGTAATCTGTAGGTAATCTGATTATGTTGATATGAATAATTGTAACGCATTACTATGTAACTCCAGATGTATCTCATTTTAATAAAGACAGAGTCTTAACTCCAATTTAATTTACAATTACCATTAGATATGTGAAAAGTTCATTGCATATAGTTTTAACTTCAAATTAAATTATTGTTGCAGATAGATTTATGGAAGGTTTAACTGTGTGATATCTTTTAATATTTTCTTCTAAAAATAGATCCAAAAAAATCTCCAAGTCTTTTGCGACGCCAATTATACAGGATTACTCCCTCCATCCCAATTTATGTGATATAATTTGATTAGATACGGAGTTTAAGAAAGAAATAAAGACTATTGAAACTTGTGGTCTAGACTAAGTAATAGATATTGGTATGATTGTAGATCAGTAATATGTACGATGACTAAAAAAGAAAGTGTATCTCCTAAATAAGATATAACAAGTATTATTTATAAATAAACTAGTTAAATTGGTAAGATTTTTTTTTTTTTTTTTTACTCTAAAAATTAAAATGTCAATACTAGGAGTAGTACTACAGTAGAATTTTGCCAGCTAGTCTAAGAAAGTAGCCGTTACTGCACATGGAACATATCGACATTTAACTTTGAACATTTTATAAAAGCAGAAAAAAGAAAGATTAAAAAACGAAAAAGGTAACGGAAGAAAAGCCCATAAAAGCAAAGAAAATCTGTGTTACTACATTAAACATTTCCATTAAAATACTATCCTTTACAAACAGATCACATTCATGTCACCTTGACCCCCCTAAATAACCATATTTGTCAGTTTCTAATTTTCTCATTTTCCTTTCAATAAATAATTCTGAGTGACACTATTGATCTTCTATATCAACTGTCCTTTTGAATTCTTGATTTTTTTATTTTTTTTTCATAGCTTCATGGTCTGGTTTTCTTCTTCTTAGTCAAGTCCAAGAAGTACTTTTTATTCAGTCAATAGAGTATGAATTTCTACACCCCACCTTTTTTTAGCCTGTCAAGAATTATGTGTAGACATGTTTATACGTGAAAGTTTGCAGCTTGTTTGTGTGTTGTTCTAGTGCAAAGATTGTCACTTTTTTAAGGAGCCATGAAAAATAGTGTTCCTTTATTATAGTTCTAGAATGGGTTGATTTTGTTTCAGATTTTTATTTGGTAAAATTTGCTAAATTTTTCAATACCACCAGGGTAATTAGAAGAATGTAGGAGCAAAACGAAATGTTGCAAAGCTGGAATCTTTCTTTGGCATGGTCAACTGTTTTTTCAGTCCTGGAATCTGTTGGCTTGGCTGTCTTTTGTGTTATTTTGTTTTTTGTATTAAAACTTCATTGGATGGAGAATTTTGGATTTATTGACAGTTGAATAAAAAAAGTAACTTTCATTTTTAGGAATTTGGTACATCTTAATTGTAATTTATTCTAAATTTACATGATGTTAACTTGAGGAAGAGTCTTCATTCATGACCTTTTTAGGATGTTTGATCTATGATGGTTTGAAAGGATGAGGAGAGAAAGGTTGATTTTAGAGGTTTCAATTTTAATGCCAAGGGAAGTGTATATGAAGATAGTAAGTTTTTAGATTATTCCAGAATGAAGGTCAACATGGTTATGAGTGGATACTGAACAAAGGAAATAAGAATGACATTTGCAATTGCTTAGCTGTTTCTTTTAGTGCTGAACTGCTTCACCTCTCAATTGGAAATTATGTTTAGATAACTGCCATAAAGTTCATGACTCGGCTCTTTAAATAATTGATCATCTTACATGCAAGGTCTTGAGAGCCAATTAATATATAGGGAGGCACTTATATTAATGCTGAAGATGTTAAAAAAGTTGGTTTGAGAATAGAGATTTCCTTGGATTATGGTTGGATGTCACCAAATAGGACACGGACTTGTTTACACCGAGACAAACTGCTCACTCCTTGTAGATACCAGGAGTGAGGGTTAAGAAGGAATGCTGTGAAAATATAGATAGCAAAAGGAACTATTATAGGCTTATCCAATTCTATTTTGTAAATACACGTGATCATAATGTTAGTTGGCTAGACTGTTATGGTGACCACTTTTCAGGGCAGTGGTTTCTTCGTGCGTCATCCATGAGTTCCTTGGCTTCTTTTCATGAATTGGCGATGAATTTTCTGCCCTTGTTTAGGGATTCAATAGGTTATCTTGGTGCATTCATGAGTTTTGTGCTTTCCTTTGGCTTCTTTTTCTCCTGGGGTTCCATTGACCTCTATTATATTTTCTCAGTGTGCTGTTGGCAAAGCATTTTACTGAGGATCAATTAGACATCTTGATTTCTTTTGTCAATGTAAAGGGGATTAGTTCCACCAGACTAATAGTCCAATTGTTGAAACTTGACTCAAATATATGTTATACATTGTTTCTGATAGGATATTGCTTTGACATATTTATCTCACTAAGAGTACTAATATTGCAGACAAGTCTTTGAAGCCAAAACATGGCCACTCTGGGTGATATAGGTGTTGCAGCTGCTATTAACATTCTGAGCGCATGTGTTTTCTTAATTGCATTTGCAATTCTTCGAATACAACCTGTCAATGATAGGGTATACTTCCCAAAATGGTACCTTAAGGGATTAAGAAGCAGTCCTTTGCACTCTGGTACAATTGTCAACAAGTTTGTCAACCTGGACTTTCGTGCATACCTGAAGTTTCTGAATTGGATGCCTGCTGCATTGCAAATGCCAGAACCGGAGCTTATTGACCATGCAGGATTGGATTCTGCTGTCTACTTGAGGATTTATTTGATAGGGTATCTTCACTTGGCACTTCCACTTCTTGTTTTCCATTTTCTGCATTAGAAGCTCTGCAACTATTATCTGTTTGTGCATACTAGACCTTCATATGAGTAACTTGAATTAGGCATTCAAAAGGTATATACATCTTAGAGGGTATATGATGATCAGAATTATAGGCAGAGACCTCTTTTTACGAAATACTATTGAGAATCATTATGAAACTTGAACTTCACGACCATGGTGGTTATTATAATTATCCCCTTACGTTGGAATCTTATTTGAATCCTGATTACCATGTTTCAAGTTTTTAGATACCTTGTGACTTGCTTATAGTTTCTTTTTATATTCCATGTCTATTTTGAAAGTCCATAAATATGTGCTCGATGTCTTCCATTTGTTTTGACATTTATCTTTGGTCACAGAAAAATGTAGAAGCTGACTTATTTTTCAAGAAATTGTTATGTAGTTTTAACTCCTCATGATGCTAATGATTTTAAAATAGACCTCAAGCACTTAGAAATCTTAAAAGATGGAATCATTTCGTATTTTTAATGAAAATCCTTCGCACACCTCAATATGTTGCACCTAGAATATTGCGTGGATAATCATATCATACCTCAAGGAATGAGTAATTTTGTAGTCTGTTGCTGATAGATTTACTTCCGATAAAGTATTTGAGTAGATAATTAATTCAAATTAGCATATCATAATCTTTTTGGATAACCTTTTGCTTCTGTCTCTTGATATCTTTTTATTTCAATAAAAAAAGACCATTGGCTTCTGTCTCTTATATCTGTTTCTAACATACTAATATCATAAATCTAGGGGCCTGTTAAATCAAACGCCAGAATATTTTGTCTTTAATAGCTTAATTAGTAGTTGTTTCTTCCTCACTCTGGGTTTCATTTCTATATTCCTTTTGTTCAATGCAGGCTTAAAATATTTGTCCCAATTGCTTTTATTGCTTTCTCAGTCATGGTTCCTGTTAATTGGACCAACCATACATTGGAGCGTACTAATTTGACTTACAGTGATTTAGACAAGCTTTCAATTTCAAACATTCCTCTGGGATCACAGAGGTAAGCAGAATCTTCATTTGCTGTATAGTTTGCAATTATTCTTTCTGAAGTTGCTAATTTTCTAAATTTCCTTTTAGTTTTTCGATTAGTTTTCTTTGACTAATTTGAATAAGTTATTGGTTTCACTTATGTCTTCTGCTCCTTTTTAATGTACCAATGCCATTAAGTTTCCCTGATATGAGTGAAGTCCCAAAAATTATGAAGGTCCTCATTGCTTGGTTCCAGAAATTCTTGGTTTTACTAGTGTCTTGTGCTCCTTTTTACGGTACCAATGTCATTAAGTTCCCTTGATATTTCTCAAATCCCAAAAAATAATTAGTGTAATGTGCTTATAAAGTAGCTCCAGCAGGTTTTGAAACTCCCTCGATGAACCTCTTCGTGTATCCTTCGATTCTGTTTGTACAGTGATCTCTTTTTGACACGATATAGTGAAGATGTTAGGGGAAGTGATCCTTGAAGTGCTGAGAAACCACTTCACATGAAAAGGAAAAAAAAGAAAACGTAGCATATAAAACCTTAGGCATATTTAGTGTATTGTATTTGGAGAAAGTAGAGTTCCCACATCTATTTATGAACATAAAGAGATATCAAAGTGCCTTAGCTAAATGAGCTTCCTTTTGTGTGCATCAAAATCTATTGAATACATCTCACTACAGGTGGGCCAAGAAACACTAAGTCCGGGTAGTCTAATAAGTTAACATTTCATTATATACATATTTTTAATATTATTTTTATCTTATGTTCTAACTAAAAACTAAGTAGGAGTTATCATGCTTGTAGTAGTTATGAGTACGTACAAAGACAAAGTACCATATCCTTATCAGAAGCCTTGGAAGCCTTAGAAGTTTGCTATTTTAACTTTTAACAGCTTAATTGCCCATTGTCAAAGGCTCCGTTGAGTGTAATGCACTAAATTAAGGTTTCACATGCTGGGAGTCAAAATAGAGGAGCTAAAGTTTCACTAACAATAAAGCAAAATGATGACATGTTGATTATCATTCAACTGTTAGGTACACGACTAAGAATATTGAACTTGTAAATCATGTTTTTGGGGATGTAGATTGGTGGTTTCGTTATGGCTTCTTGCAGTGCTGTTATATTTAAATGAATAATTTTCTAGTCCCTAAGTACTTGAACTCTACTGCTTGCAGATTCTGGACCCATCTGGTTATGGCTTACATCTTTACTTTCTGGACTTGCTATGTGCTGAAAAGAGAGTATGAGATAGTTGCATCGATGAGGTTGCATTTTCTTGCATCTGAACGTCGACGACCAGATCAATTTACAGTAAGAACCATAACCCTTGTTGATCTATTACAATGGCAATTTTAATCTGTAAACTAAGCCTTAGGCAAAGGTTGGTTATAACTTATAAATTTACTTTATAGCAAGTGAGATTATGAACTTTAATATTACAACAACAACATACCCAGTGTATCCCACAAGTGAGGGCTGGGGAAGGTAGGATGTACTCAGACCTTACCCCTACCTTTGTGGGTAGAGAGGCTTTTTCGGATAGACCCCCGGCTCAAAATTATAAAGTTTAATATTCTTAAGATAATTATGTCTTGTTAGGGAAAACTTCATATTGATCTTTGGAAAACTTAATATTGATCTTGGGATAACTTATTAAGATGGAAAAGGTACTAAAGTTCAGCATATCCTATCTTAGAATTTAGCTTACTGTGGTCAGCTTGAAGCTGTAAATTAATATGATTATGCTTTTTTTTATAAGGAAAAACAAAGGAGCTAGGCTATTCAATGAGGGTAGAAGAGGAGGGTATTTTGTGTTATCTTGTTTTCAAGGCCGTCTCTCCTTCTAGTTCAATAATGACAATCTTATTAGAGAGACATTGGATTAACTAATTTCTTACCTTTTCTTTTTCTTGGGTTAAAACTCCACCTTCCAACTAATTCAAGCCTTCAACTTCTTATCATTCTTTCTCTCTTCTCAATATCATATGCTATACAAGAATTAATTAACGGCCGTAAAGTGATGCCTAGTATGACTGATGCATGTTTTCTAACAAATACTTTCTGCCCAGGTACTTGTCAGAAATGTGCCACCAGATGCTGATGAGTCAGTGAGTGAGCTGGTAGAGCACTTCTTCATGGTCAACCATCAAGATCATTACTTAACTCATCAGGTTGCAATTCATACACCTATCTTCTCATTTAAATCACTTGCTGTCTTCCAAAGTAGAATTCTGCAAAGTGTTACATCTCTTTTGCTTTTGTACTGACCTCTAAAGGACTTCCATACTTGTAGCTCTTAACGTTTTGATATATTCTCAAATCATCTGTCATATGCATGGAGGAATATAATGACATGAATTTAGAAGGTGAAGAACATGGTGTTATTGAGAGTTCGATGCAGGAGGGGCAGAACATGAGTTTACCATATGTAGTTGCTCATACCTTTTAGTATCTGATACCTTGTAGAACACATTGTCTCTTATTTTCAAAAAAATTGTGTACATTTTTGGTGCGAAATGGCTTAGAAAGAACTGGATTTTAAATATGACAGAAGTATATGTTTTTTTTTTTTCCTAATTTGCTTAGATCCTTTCACAGTTAAAATCAAATGAGGTAGTCACTTTTCTCTGGAAATAAAATCTAGAGATTTTTCTATTTACCTTTACATTCACATTTCTGTACTAGTTACCTTATTTATTAAAGCTGCAGTTTTTTTAACACCAATAAGGCAGGAGGATTCAGTCTATCATGAACAAACACTCATTTTATTTTCCTGTAACTAATGTGTAGGTTGTATACAATGCCAACAAGTTGACAAAGCTAGTCAATGAGAAGAAGAAAAAGCAGAATTGGCTTGACTATTATCAACTCAAGTATACTAGAAATCAGTCCAAAAGGCCAACATCAAAGGTACTGTTAATAGTTTATTTTTGTTCTAATGTTAGCTAGTAGTGATTGCGAGGAGAAATGCCACTTCTCACATCTCAGTACTAACATCTAATGAGGAATATTCTTTTTATTAAGCAGACTGGTTTTCTGGGCTTATGCGGCAAGACCGTTGATGCGATTGATTTCAATACTTTTGAAATTGAAAAGCTCTCAAAAAAAGTAAGTAGCAACAATATCTTTTTACGTGGTTGAGGTTATTGTGTACTGCAACTGCTTAACTTAAAATTAACATTTTTAGGAGGGACTGTCCTTTCTTGCTTCTTATGCTTCTGATGTATAAAGTGGGAATTCCAAACCTTAAAATTATTTTATCATAATTAAACATTATTACTGACACCTATAGCTACATCCTCAGTTATCAGTATTTAGTATTTAGTGTTTAATTCTAGAAGTCCTTATAATGGCCCTAACACATCACCATATTGGATTGTGTTCATGTCAGATATCTGATGAGAGAATGAATATCATTGGGAGCACCAAGTATATTATGCCAGCAGCATTTGTTTCTTTTAGAACAAGATGGGCAGCTGCAGTTTGTGCACAAACACAACAAGCCAGAAATCCAACAGTGTGGTTAACTGAGTGGGCTCCCGAGCCCCGTGATGTCTACTGGGATAATTTGGCAATTCCTTATGTTTCACTGTCAATCAGGAGGCTTATTGCTGCTGTGGCATTTTTCTTCCTTACCTTCTTTTTCATGATCCCGATTGCATTTGTACAGTCCCTTGCTAATATAGAGGGAATAGAGAAAGCATTACCTTTCTTGAAATCCTTAATTGAAACGTGAGTCTCTTCTTCTTCGCAGAGTTTCCTCTCCAGTTCATTTGAGACAACTTGACTTATATTGTTTTTGAATACCAGGCTTTACAAAGCAATATTGCTCGAGTATTTATGCTAAATGATGCTTTTCCATGCAGTAAAGCTGTAAAATCCTTCATACAAGGATTCCTCCCTGGAATTGCGTTGAAGATTTTCCTTGTCTTCCTACCTTCAATATTGATGCAAATGTCAAAATTTGAAGGATTTAGCTCCATATCAGCTCTTGAAAGGAGATCTGCAACAAGATATTATATTTTTCAGTTTGTTAATGTATTTCTTGGAAGCATTATTACTGGGACCGCATTTCAGCAGCTAAATAATTTCATGCATCAGTCAGCAAACGAGTATGTCTTCAATAATTTCATCTTTAATTCTGTAATGCAGAATGATTTGAATTTAATGAATTCTCTAGTCATTTACTCAATGTCGTCCGTGAATGAAGCTGGAATCTGTTCTTTGACGAATAATATTCTGCAATACTCTTTCAAATGGATTGAAGAATTTTCTTGTTTTCATTTATGTTCCACTTTTTTTTGCTTGTACTGATTATGGAAGATCAGATAATTAAAAGGTTGAATGATTACTGATGCAGAATACCAAAGACAGTTGGTGTATCCATTCCGATGAAGGCAACCTTCTTCATAACTTACATAATGGTGGATGGGTGGGCAGGAGTCGCTGGAGAGATACTTAGGTTGAAGCCATTAATATTCTTTCACTTGAAAAACTTCTTCCTGGTGAAGACTGAGAAGGACAGAGAAGAGGCAATGGATCCAGGAAGTCTGGGGTTCAACACTGGTGAACCTCAGATACAGCTCTATTTCTTACTTGGCCTTGTTTATGCTGTTGTATCACCAATCCTACTCCCTTTCATCATAGCATTTTTCTGCCTGGCATATGTTGTATATCGGCATCAGGTAAAGCTAACTAATTTTTGAAAGAACTCTCATTTGATAAGTTATTTTTTTTCAGGACTTCATCCACTGAAACAAAATCAATTCAGAACTTCATAAATTACTGTTTTTTTTTCTTTTTTGGGTATTTTGTTGTAGTTACAGTTCTTCCTGTATTTAACATTCTACTACTTCTAGGTGCGCATTATGCATGATTTTATGTCAATCTAAATCTTTAGATGATAATTATCAAGTACATTCGCCTTTGTCTTGAGAGTTGAGACTACTAATTGGACTTCTATTTATTGCATGATCAGCTACACCTCATTTCTTGGTTAACAATATAGTATTCAGGCATCTATATAGCACCAACAAGGCAACCATTTTGTGTTTGCTTCCCCTAATTTATGTGCAAAGATTCTATGGGGACATTTTCTTTCGTGGACATCTGGAAACCTGATATGTGATGCTTTTGTTTTACCTGTAGATTATAAATGTCTATAACCAGGAGTATGAAAGTGCAGCCGCATTCTGGCCTGATGTACATGGGCGCATTTTAACCGCGTTGATAGTCTCTCAATTGCTTCTAATGGGATTGTTAAGTACAAAGGGCGCTTCTCATTCGACTCCACTGCTAATTACACTCCCTGTACTAACCATATGGTTCCGTTTGTTCTGCAAAGGTCGTTATGAGCCGGCTTTTATCAGATATCCATTGCAGGTATCGCAGCTTTGTCTACCATTTTCTTTTTCTCTTAGTATGATATATGGCCAACTTAAGGCAGTTTCTGATTTTTTTTCCAATGGCATCCTTTTCTTGATCAATATTAGGAAACAGTGAGGAAAGATACACTAGAACGTACGAAGGAGCCAAACTTGAACTTGAAAGAGTACCTTCAGAATGCTTATATCCACCCTGTTTTCAAAGGTGAAGAAGATAGTGAAAGTGATGCAGCGAGTGAAGATGGGGAGCTGGAACCTTCACTTGTCCAAACAAAACGCCAATCGCGTTTCAACACACCATTGCCAAGCAAAAGGAGTGGTTCATCTCCTCCATTGTTATCTGATTTTGATGCAACTACGCGGGTATAGTTGGAAAAGCCTCTGATTTATATAGTTAGCATCTTATAGACAAAGTCAACTCGAAGGAGAGCAGCTTGGTCGAAGTACTCTTAGTCGAAACATGCAAGTTTTTGTGAGCTGGCAGAAATCTGTTTGGCCTGCATGTTTTTCAAGGTTATAGAGTTGTTTAGTTTTGTACATAACCTTCTTGGTTCTCTGTTACTTTACTGGAAATTCTGATTTCCTGTCTGGCTTTCTAAAATCAGCTGTTAAAAAAAGGTGGCATTAGAAAGGAAATGATCATTCATTCATTTGTTGGCATTTTGCATCAATGATAAGTCCTTCTTGTCCAAGAAAAGCAATCATGACACGTCTAGTGGAAATGTTCAAAAAAGGGCAGCCCGGTGCTCTAAGCTCCTGATATGTGCTGGGTCCTAGAAAGGGGCGGGAAGATTAATCAGGATCGTGAAAATTTGAGTACATCTAATAGAAATTTTTAGTTTTTCTCAGACTAACCACTTCACTAACAAAGATGTTACACCCCTCGTGTTCGTAGTAATAGAACCTATGGTTTCCTAGTCGGGTATGCCCCTGGAATAGAGACCCGAGCCCGAGTTTGGAGGTAGAAAATGTCTTACCCCGTGTACGAGGGTACCAGCAGATATTCCTGGCAATTTATAGAGTTAGAAGTTGAACGAATCGAATTGACGCGATCTGAACTGAATCAGAAAATCTGCAAGACACCAGTCATCGTCGTGTGCGGCGTCGACAGGATCCCGCGATCCCTTGCATGCATAGGCGCAGGTCGACGGGGCAAGTCGACGGGCCGTCGACCCACTCATCGAACCGGACCGCTATAGCCTTTTTGGCTTCCAAGTATAAATAGGTGGTTCACGACCCTATTTCACATTTTCCTCCTTTCCAAATCAGAAAAACCCTAAGATATTCTCTCCCAATAATTTTCATCATATTAGTGAAGATTGGACAAGACCCGGACCCCGTAAACCCGAGATGGTGAAAAGGAAGGTTGCCTCTAGGGTTTCTTTAAGGTTGTGAAGTTTGGGGAGTTGAAGTTGAAGTGATTCTTGAGATTCTTGACCCCTCAAGGTATGTAGATGATTTCTACCCTTATATTTAAGTTGAGTATCAAGAGTTTTAGTGATTCTAAGTAAAGAGGGGATAGTTGTGGAGGTGATGAGTTGATGAAAGACAAGATAGTGACTTAGGGTTATTTTAAGAGATGATTGGAAACGGGTTTACGTATATTTTGATATATATATATATGTGTGTGTGTGTGTGTGTGTGTGTGTGTGTTGTCATTGTTGATGTGAGTATTGTAGTTGATCGAATGAGAAGTTGGAGAGTTGTAAGCTTACAAAGGAAATTATTGACTACAAATCGTTAAGCTCTATATGCATTTAAAGGAGGTTAGTAAGTGAAGTAAATAGCCTAATTAAGCCCTATGTTATCTTAATTGTAGACTTGCAAGTTCGAGACGTAGAAATTGGACGATTGAGTATACTTCCAGGTATGTTAAGGTCGTTCTTTCCTTCTTTTGGCATGATCCTATGATATGATCCAACAAGCGAGTAAGCGAGCTTCTATATTACTCTACTCTTAGAAGCATTAGAAGCACTTCAGTCTTTGATGTTCATGTACCTCATTTATGAGTAATCCTTCTATTCATGGGTCCAGTCTTATGTAGTCAGTTCAGTTTAGTCATGCATTACATTCATTATATATTTATGTACATTGACCCGTGACTAGAAGGCGTTATATATACGAATATTAGATATATGTAAAGTATGAGAAGAGATATAGGCGTTATATACGCATTACTACTATGATGATGATATTGATTATGGCTATAGAGGAGCCGATGATATGACGAGATGCCATAGAGGCTTACGGCGTTATATACGCACATACATCGTGCATTATATACGCACACATATCGGGCGTTATATACGCACACATGTATAGATGCACGACCATCATTGATAGGTATGAGCATGCATATTATGTGCCCGCGCAGGCATTGTCGTATTTATGAAGATTTAGGCGTATACTAGTTCATACAAGTACATACGCAGCTAGTCATTTCAGCTTTATGAGTTCGGGATCTTTTCCATGATTCTTATGTATATATGTTGTTCTTATGCCTTACATACTCGGTACATTATACGCATCGACTCCCGGCCGTCGGGGGCGTTCATGCCCGGGCACGGCTGGGGAGAGCAGACAGTAGTCCGAACCCAGAAGGACCTCTAGATCTAGGTGTCGGCACGCTCCATTCGATCCGGGAGCTACGGTCCGCTTTTTGGTATGCCCACTTGAGACGTGTATGTACATGGGTATGACGGGGCCGTGTCCGTCCTTTCTACGCTTTTATTCCAATAGAGATCCGTAGATAGTTGTATGTAGTAGTCGTGATGATGTAGCCTTGTCGCTTCATTCTTTGTGTGACAAGATATGTAGCGACTTAGCCGGCTTGCACCGTTCTTCCGCATGTCGTGTATATATATACGGTTGTACGGAGTTCGATGTTTCCCTATGACCGCTTTATGCCATTTATGGGCTTTTGATGTTCAGTATGTTTCAGATACGTGATTAGGGGTGTTTGGTCGCTAGAGGTCAGACTCCCGTCACGGCTCATCGGTTTGGGTCGTGACAAAAGAGGTCAGAGGGATCCCTAGAAATAGAACTTTTGATTTACCATACTGCAAAACTTTACTAGGAAATTCATATTACGCTCCTCATTTAAGGCACACTCCTAAATTTTTCATTAACAAATTGAATGAACTATTTTAAGTGCCGTGGATCTCCGAAAAGATTATCCCACTTAGATTAAATTAGTTGAACTTCCTCCAGTTTGATTATTTTGAATGTTGCAAATATACTTCTCCTTAAAATATATCCTTTAATGAAGAAGTTTCTTGTGAGTAGTAAAAAGAAAAAGAAAAGAAAAAAAGGGGAAGAGGCAACAGGGTTAATCGTTAATTACGTAGAAATCTTCACCAGATTGTTGAATTCATCTCAAATGGGGGAAAACAATTCTAGGTAATTATATCAATAGGTGTAAATTATCAATTGTGAATATCTAATCAAATAAATTCAAAAATAATAATAATAATAATAATAATAAAAAAAAAAAAAAAAAAACAACAAGATTAAGAAATTTAAACTGAACAAGTAGAAGATAAAATAAGTGAGTCGAAACTAATATTGTAGTGTGTTATCCTCAAATCAATCTATAAAGTGGCTTTGACTTAAAAAGAATTTTTTATTATCTTCATGAATGGTACATTTCTCAAACAAAACACGGAAGGATAGACTACAGGCTTCTTACAACAGAAACAAATGACTTAACAACATACAGCAACACAACTCAACTAATTTGATTCATCCTCAGCATACAACATACAACATATCTCTCCACCCATGATTGTAGTCTAAGATCTAATAAATGAACTAGTACACCTTGTTAATTACTTGCTTTCTTCAGAGCACAGTAGTTATAACTTTTAATCCTCTGATCATGTACCAAAGAAGCTAGGATGAATATATCCGTCTTGAGCACCAATCACTGTTCTTGTCTTGTGCCTCCTTGGTCCATCTGCCTAAATGAATGTTTTCGAACTATCTTGCATCTATAAACAAATATCAACATCCGCCTGATAAATTATGTACACCTCGAGACTAAGGAAGCAATATGCTGCTACACATCAGCAACTACTTAGCTTCCGAATGAACCTGCGTTCATATGTCAAGAAAAGAAGTAACACCTGCAAGGTGATAAATTGAAGATTCTCCTCATAGGGGTTATACTAAGCAACTGTTGCCACAAGCCCACATACATGGCCACAAAGAAGAGCATTTATATTTCTTGACTCAGACCCAGGGTATCAGGAAATTCTGGAAGCTTGAGAGTTGGTAACTTGCAGGATTTTTTCTTCTCTTTCAAGGGAAGGAGCTTTCCCAGTTGTAAACTCCTTATGATCCAGTAAGCTGACTGCACAAAATGAAAAACAAAAGTAGACGGTAATGTAAAGCAGAAAAAACAAGAGATTTAGAAGCTCCAAACCATCAGCGTCCAACGTCCCTCCATAACTCACTTTTATGCAAGTTAGTTTAATTGGATACTTTAGCTAATAATTCAATAAGCAGCTAAACTAGGCAATTAAAGAAGGGTCTAACTAACCGCAATAGATATGTTCCCCTCCGAGGCACAGTGCTTCAGGTGACGTGATGCGCTACGCTCATTTTCAGTAATAATGACTCCCGTTACAATCTTCTCACTGTCACGATTTTGAACCAACTCGAGAAGCGTTTTGAAAACTTGCCCACCACCATGCTGGGTGGCCCGGAAAGAAGAAAAAGGGGTATCATAACGTGAAAGCTTGAAAGACAACAAAGTAGCCACTCTAGGAACAGTATCACATGGATTTGACTGAGAAACCAACGTTATTCTTGATAAGGATTACTACATTTATATTGAAGTCATATAACTAAATATTTGTACAAGCAGTAATAGCAAGCAAATAAGCTAAAAAGGAAAAATTTCCAGATAATTTCAAGGACGTGAGAAGAGGTATAATAGATTGTGGCTAAATTTGACAAAAATCAGTTCAATTGACATTAAGCCTTGTAATCTAATTTTTTCACAGGTAAAAAGAAGGGGCTCGTTGAAGCTTTTATTGATCTGAGGTTAAGGGAAACATAATTTGATTTATTTTTTCTACTAATTTCTTATGTATTAGAAATAATAATATTAACTCTCCAAAGGAACCAGGAAGAGAAAAAAAGCATATTACTCACAAAACCTAACGACATTTGCTTAACAGAAATAAGAATAATTATCTGAGAAAAACTTTGATTTTCACCTATTTCATGTGTTTATTAGAGCAATTGATATTCTTTTATGCGCTTTTTTCAGGTCTTTGAGCTTATAGATGTTCTTTCTTTTTGTAAGTTGAGCTTATAGATGTTCTTTCTTTTTGTAAATAGAGCTTATAGATGTTTTCCAGTCAGAAGAAAAGTTCAGTTCCCCCTACATTTGATCAACACAGACGCTATGACGCTTGAATCAAGCTCAATAAGGAAAAACTTGACAAATTGACGGGAATCTACAGCTCCCAAGCAATGAATTTATCCTACAGAAAAGGTAGAGTAATCAGATATTCTTTCTCACTTTCTTGGTGCCAACTTGGACAGAGAACTGAGAAGCACAAGCAAACTTGGACACGTACTGGTTATTCGCGTAAGTGATACTTCTTTAGTCATTAACTGAAATTTCTACTTACTATATTCAAACCAAGTAAGCAAATTTCGTTAAAGAAGAAAGCACTTGGTTCATTCAACCGGACAAATTCTAAGATCTATGGGACAAAATCATAACGGACTTTGCTCTACTTGGTTCCAGTTAAGGATTTATTTATTTACAACAGAGACCAGAGCAGTTTTGTCCATTCTTTTCCCTTTTTTTCTCTTTCTGTTTTACGTTTTAAGAAAACTGGTAGTTGAATAGGAAAAGAAAATGGAATACTAAGAGCAACTGAGCAAGAGAATTGCTAGAAATAGAGAAGACAGTAGCTACTAAATGACTTAAAAACCAAACTACCTTGATAATTTTGGCCATGTCAGTGCAGAATTTCCTTTCACCGTGGAGCATGATGCCTAGATTGTCAAAGATAGGGCTATGCCTATTGTTTTGGACTGATCTTCCGGCAGCAATAAACCGTTTGCCAACATATTTTTTAACAACCATGTACCTGACAAAAAGTAAAGATGCAATGAATCATGAATAGGCAAGTTACCAGAACCTACTACAGGAACTACTCAAAAGGAAACTGTAACTTGTGCAGTCTAACACCCTTTGTCATGCTTTCCTTACGGAATAAGAGAATCATCACTTAGCGTTAACAAAAAATTAGAACTAAGTTACTAACAAGAAGGAAAGGGAAAATGCCTGGAGAAGATTTTTCAAATCAGCAGGGTTTTCTTTTCCTGATAAATCAAATAAGCATGATCCTTGAAACTGAGTACTTATTAAGGATTTAACTGCTTCAGCATAACAAGTTGAGTAGATTTAGCCCTTGAGGGCTGCAGTTTTCCATTTTTGATCCTTAAGGAAACACGGTTGGAGCTTTCAAAAACATAAATACAATGAGCAATAAGCCGCCATCCCCAAAGTCATATATATGTTTTTGATTCTTATGCATATTCCCTCCCTGTGGAGATTGAACTATAAATCACTTTTTGAGGATTCACAAAAAGAAAGGGTTAAATAGTCTTCAATTGAGTGCATTCAAAGAAGCATGTATAGACACAAAAAGGCACTAAACCTAATATATGGAAGCACATTGTTTCGTGCTATAAGATGGATAAGTAGGAAGAAAAGTTATATTCCCAAAAGAGGGAAAGACAACTTTTGTACAGGCAACACTGAGCATGACCGCTCCCATATGTAACTTTCGTACAGGCAACACTGAGCATCCCCGCTCCCATATGTCTTTGTTTTCTGGTGTGGATCAATAACAGATTGGAGAAAATAATGATTTTCAACATGCATTGGTTGCTTCCTAATTCAGTTAGCACGATGGAAAAGGAGGAAGAAGTTGTGGAAAACCACACCTTTTTGCATTTTGCCGTTATCATAGAGAGCGAGAAAGAAATATAGGACAACTTTTGAACAGGTCGAGACTCCATTGCCTAGGGTCAAAAGGCTTTTTTTTTATCTTGTAATATTGGTGCAATGTGGAAACACTTGAATAGTTTTACACTTTTGAGAGGCTTAATGTACTTTGCCACAACACCTTTTGTAAAGTAAAAATCTTGGTATAGTAAAGGACACCACAATCATACCATGGCACTCCAAAAAATTGTTTCCTTCAGATAACCACACCATAGGCCACATTCTAAACCTTACTCCCCGTCCCTCCCTGGAGGGAGCAGATGAGTGTTGATGAAGATGTCTGGGACTGAACATATGACCCTTTACTAAGTAGGCTTGGGAACGATGTTTTTGGCTGCTCTTTCGGCATCTATTTCTCCTTGAACTCCCAACCCAATGCAGTCTAGAAGTGCTTTTGGATCATTCACCGGAGACCATTATTTACTATCCGACATTGGACTTCAGGGTTTATCCTGATGAATGACGTATGAAAGGTTGAGTGGGAGTCTTGTTAGTCGTATTAGTTCTGAAGATATGCTAAAGTATATATAGCATGAGTGATGACCTTCCCAGTGCTTGAAATTCATTTAGTTCAAAGGCTGAGAATGTGAAAACAGATCACTGGAGGTACGGGAAGAATATAAAAAGTTTTTGGCATAGGGTTGATAGATACTACAAAATTGAATATAATTTTTCCTGTTATCAGTGCCTTAGAGATTTCTTGAACTACACATGTATAATGATAACATGAAAACAAGATTCTATAGAAGAATTATAGCTGGAAAAAATGAATATTCCATCATAAATATAGTATATAAAGGCGACAGCTGAAAAATCCATAAATTCATCAGTGACATCTTGGGCATGATAGAAGACTTACTGTTCAGGCGGTAAAATGCAACCTTCACTAATTGAATCAGTAAGCCATTTAGCTTTAAGCATGAAGGCATTAACTGCTCGTCCATACAAGAATTTGATTGTTTGCAGCTTCTTTGAACAAAGAACAACAGGAACTGCCTGAGTAAATCCCTTGCATCTCTTCCCCCTATTAGTCGGAGGGGGGATATCAGAGAGAACTGTGCCACCATATTTCTTGATTAGGTCTTCAAGTTTCTTCTCTCGTTTCCTAGAAAATCCTGTGACTAAGAATTCCATATTTTTGAGCATCAATCTTCTTTCGCCTCTAGCACCAGAATTCATTAGACGGTTCTTGAGTTCTTGAGTTCTGGACTCCACATGTGAAGTTGGAGGTCTCAAATTTCTAGCAGCTTTGGGTGTATGACAAGATTGAAGTGCAACGTGTGACTTTCTTGGCTCCTTACTTGGCTGAGACTCAGTTTCGGTTTCTGAAAAGCGAACACGCTTTCTTTTTCGACACTCTATAGCTGCTTGATCGTCTATCATTTGCTTTCTATCTTTTTCTGTCCCAGAATCGGGTTGAAATGATTTTGAAGCTTGGAACTCAGTTTCAGTTTCGGAAAAGCGAACACGCTTTCTTTTTGGACACTCTATAACAGCCTGATCTTCTGTTGTTTGCTTTCCATCTTTTTCTGTCCCAAAATCAGGTTGAAATGCTTTTGAAGCTTGGAACCGACGTCGTGGTCCAGGGTTCAATATAAGGGGTGAGCTTGTGTTCTTGGGCATAGCCACTGTGAATTCATTCCCGTCTTTTGGAGTATCATTGCAATTTCTTCTTTCATATGTCATTTGACCTACTGGCTTTAGCATCGGTACATCATTTCTTCCCAATGAAAATGAAGTATCGAAGCAATATCCTTTCTCTGAAGATGTCCCGTTGCTAGGGAGTACGCAATAAGTTCTTAGAGAGGCTACTTCTCGGCGAACTGGGAGATGTATCCCTTCACCATTTATCTTCGGAGTGGTAACTTGTTCCCCATCAACCACCTGATTATCAAGGAACGAGTTTTTCTGCAAGTTGGTAGCACATTCAGTTGTGGGATCAAAGCACTGTTGTTTTTCATCCTTTGCATGATTGTATACAACTGAAGGAGAAGACAGATGATCAGATGATATACTGCACGGAACAACAGAACAGAGGATATCATCTAAGGATATATTTGAAGATGTTGCAATATCCTGAGAGACCAGTGTCATCTCCTTTGCTTTGTTACATAAACCTTCAGACGGTAAACTCAATTGAGAAGCAATGATGACCCTTTCATCCTGTTTTCGTGCTACAAAGGAACTCTCATCTGGAGCTATGTCAGCTGATTCTGAGAAATAACTTGTCTCGCCAACAAAAGCTTCAGGAATACTTCTGATAGCATTGCATTTGACTTGATCGGAGGAGTTTACTTCCTTCTAAAGAGCAAGATGAGAAGGAAAGCAGAAAATAAGGTACATTTGATGAAAATTGAAAAAAGAACATAAAAACAAGAAAGATGAATTTGTCATTAAGATCGTGCAGTTTCTCCATTTGGCATGCTAAATTAAATTTTGTTTCTCCTTTTCCTTCTCTTCCCACGGTCTTCCTCTTTACCCAATCCACCAGTGATAAGAACAGCAAGTGAAGAGGAGAGAGAATAGTAGTTAAAGCAAGATGACAAAGAAAGACTAGGAGATGAGATGCAATGCTGAAAGGCGAGCCCCAAACGTCAAATAGGACTTGCACTGCTGTGATCTCTTTTATCAGTGGCATGGCATCTAGTACTAGTGAAGTTCTCCTTTGCCTATGCTGCTAAGTATTATGGTTTATTTCATTGAAAAGAAATTTTTTGGTTACTTTATGTTTTCATGTATTGTGAGATTTCACTGGGTATGTTGTTGTACTTTATGTTTTCAAGCTTATCAATATTAGCATGTCCAACAATCATACTCCTAATTTTCCTCTGGATTCTGAAAATTGGGTTACAAAAATAACCTGATTTGAGAACACAGGGATAAAAAGAGATTCAATTTTTCTATATGGATGTGTCCTAGACCATCACTACAGCAGTGATGTGTGACCCTAATTTAATTGAGTGATGTTAATACGGAGTAATGGATTGAAGGTAACTGAGACAAAAATTTTGGATTGAAGGTAACTGAGACAAAATTTAGTAACTTAGGAAACAGAATCAGAGTATATTCTTCAATCTGTTGCATCTGGTGCCAATGCCAAGGATCAACTCATTCATTGGTAACAAATAGGAGAATAGGTGGATAGACCAAGAAAAAAGACACTAAATTATGCAATAATATCAGACAATTGCTAGGCACACATGTGCTACTTTCAAGGGATGACGGCTCACTGAGACTTTGGATTTACATGACATAAGTCCTGCTTTAACAGTAGAATATGCCACAGAGGAAGGGTTGATGAAGGAACCAGTGACAAGATGTACTTGAACCTACTGACCTTCAAAGAAGTCCAACCACCAAACCAACGACTTTCGAATCTTTTGGGAACTACTTTTGGTAATTCATCACCTTCTCCTGTAAGAATGAAATATATTATCTGATATGAAGACTCTTCCAATGGAATGTGAATTGCAAAGAGAAGTACTTTACCTGCAACATTAATGTTCTTAACAGAGGGAGAACCAATAGATGCTTGAGATAAATTTCCTTCCATGACAGGAAAATTGACTTTCTGCATAAACAGGGTAATATTAATGCCTGAACTAATCCATAGCTAAAATTAAGAAAATCAACCAAGTAAGACGGAACGGAACCGAACGGAACAATCATTAATATGGAAAAACTACAGTGGAGACAAGAAACTCTCACATATCTCTGTCTTTATGAATAGTTTCCATTTTTGTCAATACTGAAGCTGAACCAATAAAAGTTACCTTCAGACAGTCTGACATGTGATCACTCTCACGTGCCATAGGGATGATATCCACAACCAAATTTAGATCCCTTGTTGGCTTTCTCTGGCCATCATCACTAAAAGACCCAAACCTTTTGTCCACTTTCAACTGGGATTCATTCTCAATATCTGTTAAGTTTAGCTTGGTAAAACCATCTCCTGGCTGAAGAATGTCTATTTCATGAAGAACAGCTCCTTCCTTTTCCAAGTTTCCACTACATCTTTGAGTTTGTGAAGCAAGAGTATCTTTAACGTGAGACAGACTTAAGTCATGGAAATGCAAATCAGCAGAATCACTAGCAGATAACCCCACATCTTGGAATGCATCTTCCATTCTCAAATCTTCCGATTCTGATAGAGAATCAATTTCAGGTATCTCCTCAGTGGCACTATTGCAGCTTTCATGACTCTCTTTCCAAGCTTCCAGCCGTGCTTGTTTCACCTGTAGTGCAGCTTCCAACACAGTTGAAGCGGGAAATATTTTTGAAAATGATTCATCCTTGAACACCTCATGAATAACCAGTGCTTCAGATGCAGCAATCGACAACTCAATTGCATCATCCATGTGATTGACTTCACGTAAGCTGGCATTTCTCTCATGCCCTTCTCCTTTGTTCGTATTATTAGATCCTTTGCCTAATGCAGCAAAGTTGTTTACTTTCAATTTATTAGCCTTCCCTTCAGGAACAGTTGGGATTTGAACGCACTGAACTGGCAGAGCATGACTGAACTTGATCCTTTCTGCTTCAGATATATCTTCAAGTGTACTTGGCAGGTTCTCTGAGCTACAACCCACTGACAGATGGAGATGAAATTGAACCACCTTAAAAAAGAAAGCAACATAGAGCTAGTTAGGACAGCATTGGTAATATAAAGGATAGAGCATCATGCAAGCGGTGCCAAAACCAAGTCTGCGACATTCATTATCTTGGTTTCTCTGATTTAAAGGAAGAAGGAGATAATCGATCAATCATCCAATCGAACTTAACTACACATTCCAGACTAGCTGGTTGGCTATATGATTACTCTACATCCATCTTACTCCAGTAGTGGCCAATTACATTCCAATACTCTATAATTTAAGGCAACTATTACGGGGTCTCTAAGGCTAGAGGTTCTCTAAATCTCCACTTAGTTTTGCCCCCCGGGGGTTAGCTCAATTGGCAAAGGTTGAGGGACTTGTGTCTTAGGTCACAAGTTCGAGTCCTATGTCAAACGAACTAAGTCCATCACTTAAGTGGAGAAGGTAGAGGGGCAGGGCCATCATCCCCGAGTTTAGAAGGCTGTGGTTGGCCCAAAGCGCTGGCTCCAGACAGATTTCTCAGTCATTAAAAAACAATCTCACAGTTACTTCTACACTGACATACAAGTTTCTAATTAAATTGAGAACACTCCTGGCATATACCGGACTATTGTAAATGTAACAATCACCAACAGGCAGGCAAGGGAGATATCGCGGCCTTCTACAGCAAAATTCCTATTATTATGCACCTCTATGTGACAGATAAATGTGGTGTCTATTTCATTTCAAATGCTATTGAGGCAATTTCTTCATCCTATCCTTGTAGCTGAATCCAATTTTGCAAGGCTGAACTGGTCCAGTGTTATGAATCTCCATCAAATTCACTACAGTCTTAGATAATTGCATTAAATAATAGTGTTATACATCAGTTTCACTTTAACTTCACGTACTAACCTCAGTCATGGAAACAGGTTAAAAGAACCAAGAGAAATAGATAAGAGTCTGAAGGATAGGATGAGTTTTTCACTATTTTTTCCAGGCTTCCTTTTAAGAAAATGAAGCAAGTCTACGAAAAAGTCAGTAATAAAGGTCAACTTTCTTAAAGCAGAGCCTAAAAGAATGCACAACTTTCCGAGAACATTCTGTGTCTTTTATGAGGTTTAGAAGCATAGCTACAGTCTCCTTTCCTTAGCAATTCGTGAAAGATAGGGAAATTTAAGACTGATTATTGAAGCCAGCAAGTCACTCTCTTTTATTTCCTTTTCATTTTATGTGATAACTAATAAGGACTAGTGACAAAAAGGAAGACCTGTACACAAGGAGTATACAGAGACAACTTCACAGAAGAGGAGTTCCAATTCACAAATCTATCCAATCACCTATATATTTCTAGTGCGCCCCATAAATATGTAAAAAAATATTGTGGTCATCTGAATTTGTGAAGCTCCATGTTCCAATCTTGAATATCCCTACTAAAACCGAAGCTGCCAAAAACCTTCTATGTACCACCTCGATAGCTCCCCTACAATGGCCTCTTTGTCTTGTAGATTGGCTACAGCTGCCAAAATGCAAACTAAGATACTCTCGTCATGTCGTTGATGATCACCCAAGAACATCATTCTTATGGAATCTGGATGCCCCTACATAATCTCTTTCCACAGAGCTACACAATAAGGGCTATTAATTGGTGCAATTCTCCACTTCCCATCTCCACCGCATATTTTCCCTTGTTGGACTTCTCCATAACCTCTACTCTTCCACGCAAAATCGCCACACTTCGCCGGTAAAGTAGCACTGCTATTTGTTCCTCACCCAAAGACTCCATCTTTAGTAATAGCAGTGGCAATTTTCTGGTCAATCAGACAAGTTTAGGAACCTTTCATGCAATCTAACAGGAAGTTCCTGCAATTGGTAGTGATTGTTGTGTCACATATGGCAGCACGCTAAGAAGTGAAATGAAAGAGGTTGGGAGGCCTGAAAATGTACTGCTTATAAGGACTAGTTTTCTAACTTTGGACAAATTATTCCTTTGCCATTCTATTGATTTTTTTCAAACTTCTGTTACTTCCTTATGAAAAGCACCTAATGAGAGGCCCAAATAAGTAAGCAGTAAGCTGGTCTCTAGCATCCAAGTCTTGAAATCTACCTCAATGCTGAAAATGACTTATAGCAATCAAAGAAGATGCTAATTAATGTCAACAGGTAATTAGTACTTAAAATATGTACAAGATTTTAAACGTTTTACAATATTAATTTGCTATGGATAGTCAAGAAAGAGCAGGATGATTGTGTAAGTTTTCATATCCTAGCAACAATCACAGTTATCACGTCAAAACATCTATACTTCTCCTGGAAAATTACAACTTAAAAACTGAAGTCATGAAATAACTGACATTTAATGAAAAGAACTTCCGAAATATTTTATATAAACCAAGAGTTCCCTACAGCTTACATTATCAATCGGTTGAACCAAACTGAGTGGTGAACTATCAACTCCTGATAAGAATAGATGGCAACTATTATACCCATCTTCTTGTGTTGATTGTGGATAGGACGCTACTGCATTATGTTGCTGGATCATTTCCTACAAATAGATCAAGGAGCCAAATTGATTTTTCTCGAGGCACATGAGTCTTATCTGGGAAAATTAGAAGTTCGTAGACCATGTAAAAACGAAATAGTTACCTGTAGTAAATATGTAAGCAATAATCAATTTGTGTAAGTATTGAAGCAAACAAGATGCAAACTCATCAGCTTAGTAGTGAAAGCAATTGCACTTCACTTTTGCAACTTCCTTTATTTCTTTCCCGTTGGTTCATCACTTAGTTAACAGTGCTTTAAATGATGCTGATAAAAGTACTACAGATTGTTCTTGCTATAAAAGTTAGACCTGGGACTTCTCAGTAACTGGTTCAGAAATGAGAATGCAATCAACGTTTCTGAACAAAGATAAAACTTCCATCATTATGAGATTAAACCATGCTCAGTTTGATCAACATTTACATTTTTCTCCATGTTCATGCATTAGTTATATGGTGCAAAACTAAAAGCTTTAGTATTGATTCAACGTCTTAAAGTTCTCACCGATGAAAAAATGTCGCACAAAATACTAATTAATAAGGCGGTGCATTGTTCTTGTAGATGCCAAGTTCGTACTTCCATCAAAATAATACTTTGTATCCTTTCACAAGCTATATTGATCCTTATTTATGAAACAAAAATGTAACTACAAGTTAAGGAAAATCCCTTAAAATTTCAAACCTCCGCTAATGTCTTGC
This sequence comes from Lycium ferocissimum, assembly GCF_029784015.1. Classification (NCBI taxonomy): domain Eukaryota; kingdom Viridiplantae; phylum Streptophyta; class Magnoliopsida; order Solanales; family Solanaceae; genus Lycium; species Lycium ferocissimum. The sequence continues at coordinate 47,910,723 of NC_081352.1, forward strand.
AGACAAAAAAAAAACTTTTGCCTCCTGGTAATTTTACTTTGATACAGAACAATAGTACGATAAAATAATAATCTTATATTAACAATAGTCCTTCACTTGATCTTTTATTAACCCAAAAAACAAGGTGCTTCTAATTAAAAAAAAAAAAAAAAGAATTCAAAGAGCATACCTCCATATGTTGGTGAGAAAATGGTTTCCCAATATTGGTAGCATTGTAAGATGAGTTGGTTTCAATATCATGTTGCTGAAGCCAACCCGGTAGCCAAGCAGCCTCCTACATCAATCACTTTTTCAAATCAATCAATCCCCTTTTTCATGTCACTCCCTCTGTCCCAATTTATATCATACTTTTTGCTTTTCCAGAGTCAATTTAATTAAACTCTGAAGCTAAATTGTATAAGTTCAACTCAATAATTTAAATTTTAAATTTACATATTTGAAAACTACATGAAAAGTAGTATAAGTTGTACGCAACATTTCTCATATCAATTTGGTGAAAAAAATACATGTTAAAATATTGGTCAAAATTTATACAGTTTGAATCACATAAATTGAGACAAAGGGAGTATTATCGAGCTAGCAAGTTGTGATTAAAATATAAAACTTTGCAGAGATTTCTGACTTTTGTATAGGCTTAGCTTATGAATTTTATCTGTATTCGTTTTCTTCCTGAGAATTTAACAAAGTGAAAAAGAATAGCCATGCAATTTGAAAAAAAAAAATACCTCGGAGAATTGAGGAGGACGAAACCCTAGCAAACTCTGCATTGAATTACTCTGTAAGTGTAGGAGTTTTCCTTCTTTCTAAACTCGCGCCAGTTCCTCTTCGCGCCAAAACCTAAAGGAGGGAATTCTGCATTTGGGCCTCAGTGTTGATTGGGCCAACTTATGAGTTTCCTGTACGGCCCAATAATACCTATTTCCGGTGCGGTCTTTAACCCTTAAATTGCTAGTCTTTTTTTTTCTTTTCCAAAATTTAAAAAAATACCAGATTTGGTCAATCCAAATAAAATTTAAAAAAGTAAAATTTCTTGGCATAGGTTCCATTATTACCTATTTATTGAACATAATAAACTTTTAAAAAATTATATTTGTATAAAATATATCATATTTCTTCCTAAATTTTTGTTTTTCCCCCAAACCCCAAACTTCCCCCTAATTTTAAAAAAAAAAAAAACGGTTTTTTATCCCAAATAGGCCATTATTCCCTATCCCTTACTTTATCCAATTTTAAACGTTTTTAAATTTTTCAAATTCCTTTTTTTTCTCTAATTAACTACTCATTGATTTCTCTCCCTTTCAAATCTAATTCCCAAAATAAAGTAAGATTCTATCAAATTTTTTTTTT
>NC_081352.1:47912169-47954743 GCF_029784015.1 Lycium ferocissimum
CGTAATTGCAATTATCAATGAACACAACAGCATCAATTTTGTAATTCACAAAACAGTTCTGATCGTTCCAAAAACCAGAATGACGGATCAACGCAGTTACGCTTGTCATTATCCTGTTGTTTTCGAATACAACAGAATGTGTTAAATTCAATTTAGCTAAAACAATTTCGGAAAAGACGAACAAAAAAAAAAAAGTTTACGAAGTGAAAAAATCGTTACCTCAATTATGAACTCAACTTGATGAAATCAAATATATATTCGTCGTGATAATCAAGCTATGTTCCATCGTTTTGATATTGTTATTTTTCAAAGGTTTTTTCAACCTTTTTATTTTTGGTTAAAAATATGATTGTACCGTTTGAATTCAAATTTGTTCGAATTTGTTAAGTACTGTTTGAATGAGATATGGAATCGATATGGAATGGGAGGATATTTGCGTGAATCGTGAACAATATAACCGATTCTAATTAAAATTGAAACAGCATTTTGTTTCCATAAATATAAGCAATCGTCAAGAAAACTCGCGTCGTATTTACGCTATATTTATGCTATATTTTTGTATACCCGACTACTAGATAAATATAGGCTCCTCTAGTTACGAATTGTAAATATAGAATATGTAGTTATAGGTTGTTAGAAAGAGTTAAAAGGTAGCTGTTTGTGAAAATTTTACTAAAAAAAATTGTAAGACAGAATTTCGTGGCAAATGACCTAACTTCTGTAGAAACCTAACATAGGCAAGGTTTCATAGCAAACTATGCCTTCAGGCATGGTTTCTATATAAAAGTTCTTGTCACACCCTGATTTTTCTAGGGTGTGATGGGCACCCGACCCCACATTCGGAGCGAGCGAACCCACCGACTCTATTACATACATGAATTTCTAGACTATTAATCGACAAAAAATGACAAATACGACAAATGTTCCGGGAAATATCCTTTGTAGTGTACAATCGACGAAATATGTAATCATATGAAAATTATGGCATAACACCGAATGACATGACGGCTGGTGGAGCCGCCTTTACGAACCGACATCCGAACCCACACTCCGTCCGCAAAGTCTCTAGATAATCGAAAAACATATCGCATAGGCTCGACTCGGCGGCCTCGCGGATAATCGAGCTCGTCAAACTCCGGCTGAAAGCATCTTCACAATGTCTTTTTACATCCGGGTGTACCGCGTGGCATGAAACGCAGCCCCGAAGAACAGGGGGTGGTCCCAGAAAAATGTGCGAAAGAGTATGTAAAATAGAAATACGAAAAAAATCGGAATCGAACCTAATTAGGGATACGAATACGAATGTAATAACCGGATTATCGGTAAATGCTTACTCATAAAACATAAACGACGATCAGTAGAAAACATGCATAGCCGGCCCTCATCATGGGGACTCGGCGAACGGAAAGTGGTCGCCACGACGCCGGGCGCCACGACATCGGATCATGTCGAATGTGCACATATCATAGCATATCAAATGGCCATATCATATCATATCGATCGTATCAGTGTACATGGCACATCATACTCCACAACCCATGTACATATATACTGCCCTCACACGCGAGGCACCGCGAACAATGCAGTGGAACACGCGTGATAACATATCCCCGGCCCCGGCTCGGGAAGGAAGCATTGAGGCGTCCACGAGTGGAGTAGTGAGAAACTTACGCAATGTAAAACATACAACACATACAGAGATCGTACGGAATAATCAAATGACATATCATGAAAAAGGGTCCGACGAGGCATAGACATACCTTTTCAAGGCTACGGAGGAGTCTTATCAAAATGAATCTTAAGAGTCGTTTTGTGTATATCAAAACGTAAAACATATACGAGACTCTATAGCATAGCTCGATAGGCGGAACTTATAGCGAACATTTGGCAATAATCAAAGCATAAGTCTTTCGTACATCAGAATGGTTTGTGTCAAAAATAGTCTTTCTGAGGTAGTTTCAAGTCCCAAAGTAGGTCATAAAACTCAATAAAATACTTATAGCAGTTATTCATTAAACTTAGAAAAGTAGTCAAAGTTTTCCTTAGTTTCATATTCAAAGGTAGCTTTATTAGGTTATTAAGAAAAATTCGGGACAAAGTGGGCCCACCTCGACCAAATGAGGTGGCATTTGTAAATTACGTAGGTTAAACTTCATAACGTCACTTACAAGGTTATTAAGATGATCGGATTGCGTTTACAGTTCTGTAGGCTTAAACAATTTTTCTAACTATTCGCACAACATTCAATTCAATCTTCTTTAACGAATGAAAAGGCATTTTTGAACGTGGATTCCGAGGAGCAGAGTTGTCCCCGAGGTCCAAATTCAAGCCTAGTACATCTAAGACATGCCAAGAGAAGGAATGGGAGAGCTTTACATACCTTTCGTCCTTTACGCTTGCCAAAATCCAAATCCCGTTTCGTCCAAAACCTACAAATGGTCACATTTACCGCTTACTATTCATGAGATTCAAACTTCCAACTTAGATTTAGTATTTGTCTACCGAAATTTCGACAAAGATCTCCCTATAAATATAACATCCCCGATATTTAGTCTCGGCCAATTTCACTCAAAACATCCCGAGAATGGAACTCGGCCAAAATAACAACAACTATACCAACAACAATGTAAGCAACCAATCCAAACGCATTCCAACACAAGTAATCTTCCTTATTACATAGTATGTCAACTTTCAATCCAATAGCGTCCATTCGAACCAATATCGTCGTTTACATATTCAACAATTCCATCAATTTCCATATTTCATCCAAAATTCGCATATATGCAACGAAACCATTCTAACACCTTTTCTACTTATTATTTCATCGCTAACAACCATAATACACACTTTAACGACTTCATTATCTTAATACCATAAAATCACATTAATGTGCCATAATTCTCTACATTCCATTTCCATGCAACTTAACCCATATAACCTTCATTTACATCGTAAAGATCACAACAACACCATTAGCATATCAAACAAAACAAATCTATCATTAGTTCATCACTATACCTTCCACGGCCAACATGCAATTTGCCACATTCATCCAATTTTTGTTCAACTCTCACTTGCAATACAATTTCCATACTAGCCACAACTATAATACAACATAAACTTCAACTCATCTTATCCATACTACAACATACACAAACACACATACATGCATATACATATACCATGCAAACGTCCATATTTCCATAATTTCTAGTCATTTCCACGTACTACAACACAAACAAACCTTCAAAACATAATTAGAAAGGATGAATTCTTACCTTTCTTCAAGTTTCTTCATTCCACCAAATTGTCCAAACGATTTAAACGACGACTCATCCTCCAAAATAATTATGCCACGTTGTGTGATTTGAATTATAAGAATACATCAAGAAAATAATTTTTGGAACTAAAATTTGATGGGACAAAATTGGGACCATGGCCGAAATGGCCATGGTTCTTGTTCTCCTTCTCCTTTCTTTCTTCTTTCTTCTCTCAATTTCTCTTGAAAATTCTAGATTAGTATTGCCCTCTTTATTTATTTAAATTGCACACTTTGGCTCCTTCATGGGGCTTGGCCCAACCGGCCACCCTTTGGCCATTTCCATATATTTTTTGGCCCAATCTTTTGTGGCTAACTCATAATTCATGAAACAAAATTTTTAAAATTCCGATTTTGCCCTTAGTCCTTTTCGATAATTCCGCATCTAAATTTTTCATAACCAACTTATCTCAAGCAAAACTAAAACATAGCATTGTTCTCAACTTACTACAATTATCTCAAAATGTCCAAATATGGGAAATACGATTTATAATACTTATACTTAGTTTATCGCAATCATCTCAAAATATTCGAACATGCAAAGTGATATAACATCCTTCCCCTTTAGAACATTCGTCCTCGAATGTTAAATTAGCCTTATAGGGGCTCACAAGTATTTCTCTGGGGAATTTCTTTTTACCGTTATCGCACACATCCCGTGTATTAGTCCACATTAAAATAAGCGGGTTCCGACCATCCGTAAGTATAGAACCAAAAGGGGGGGGTACCTTCTTTTTCGTCCGGCCGGAGTTTTGCTTAAATCTCCTTTTCATCGTTATTCCGCCACAAGACCTTAAACGGGAGCCACATTCGTCACGCAATTTTTTTTTTTTTTGTCCCGTCGAACTAGACCGCCATTGGCCATTTCTCGTAGATGCCTCTTCTATTCCCCGATTACTCCTTTACGGCAAATATTATGGGTCACGATGTATTTTAAACACCGGCGCGCGGAGCATTAGATACAATCGCTTCCTACCTCGTGGCGATTTAATTCATAGCGATCTTGCCACTTTACTGCATATGACCCGGAGGGTACAAGATCCTTTGGGTTAAGCTTTCTGTTGATTATATCTCATAACATCTTTGACGGTCCATATTTTTCGTAATACCCAATCACCAAGTTTGGAACTTTAAGCGTCAATACCGATTATTTATATATGATTCCCATCACCCGAGTCGCTAAGGACCGTCCCGACCGAGTTTCTTTTTTTGATCGTCCAATGGACTATGTTCAACCCAAGTAACTTAGTCTTGTCCATATCAGACCAACCAATCAGTAACATACATCTGACCATACAAAGCCTCCTACACTGTTTTCAGGGTGCTAAATTAATATTCATTATTACTAGTAAACTCCAATATCTTCTTGAGGTATAATCTTACATAGTCCTGGTAATCCTGTATAGCCATTTTATAAATTTTTCTTAATCCCATCTATCATATTTTCGGCATTTATCTCATATCACTCCGATGTCTGTGATTCAAACTCTTTCACTTTTCTTTTCCGCGATTTTTCTTTTAATCTTCCCTGCCACTGACTATATTGTAATCTCTGCAAGAGTAAGTAAACGTACGTAAGTTAATCCAAGAAATGCCTTAGCACCGCCTTACTAACCTTTGGGTGGTTCCTGGTCGTCTCCCTTTGATTTACAATTAGCATCGGGAGGAATCTTTAATTGATCCTGGTCAAGTTCTGCTTACTTTTAGTACCCATTTCATTTAGGTAACATGGTCTAGACCATTTCTGCATGTTTTGTATCGCATTCAAAATATCATAACCATATCGTTGGTATTAGATCTTTACATTTCTTATTAGTTATGTAATCACTTGGTTTGCTTAATGTGCAATTATTCGTGAGTTACATAACCGTTCTCGCATAATTCGGATACAATATTTTTGATTTCAGACATAATCTCTCTTGTTTGGTCCACCCGACCCTACATATCCCATTTGTGCCAAAATGCGCTAATTCTATTTCGTCGCATTCCTTTCTCTTTCTACAAACATCTACCACCTGGAGTCATATTACCCACAACCTTTACCAAAGAATCCCTAGTGCCACTTTAATCATCGTCTTAGGTCCCGTTCGTTTGTTGTCGGTTTCAGATTACACCAACTGGTTTCGGCATAGGATCTCGCAAACAATCCAAGTATTCACACTAAATGAACTGTGATGTCAGTTGGTTTCATCTTACCTTCGCATTTCTACCGTCCGCTTTCCCCCCTTCAGGGTGCTCCTATATTATTGTCTATTCATATCCTATCCTTTGTCTCCATTCAAAGTTTTCAAACTCACAGGATTCTTTCCAAATACATTTTGCATACCATACCGTACCCACATAGCGTTTATACCTTCTATAACTTAATTTTACCCTGGTATAGGATTCTAACGCACTCATGGGCAATAGGAATTCTCAATATCTTGTACAAATTCTAGTCTGATGGTTGGGGCTCAGACAATGTCGCTATTGTAACAATTGATCCGAGCCATACTCTAATAATTCCCATTAGTGATTAGTGTTCGGATAACGTCATGGTGGTAACAATATATCCAAATCGTATTGCATTTATTCCCGTCAAAAGTTAGTTAGTGCGCCTATTCGTTTCAAATTCTTCATTTCGTAACATTTATTTTTCGACGATAGATATTCCAAGCTTTCTGACGATACCATCTTTCTTCCCATATGGTAGGTACCATCTACTTTTCCCCAGTAGACTTACAACATACCAGTCGTTTCGCAATTTCCCAATTCTTGTTTCTTATGGCTTTCGCTGCTTTCAAGATAAGGTCATATATACGTAATATGTCATATTTCCTTATGCTTCATATTCTCTCACTTCTTCCATATACTCATTATTAACTTACAGTCTTACCCGAAATCATGCTAACTTCATCTTAGTAGTGATCTTACCTTATGACCTTTTGTTGCATCCTCTCTTTTGTTCATAACTATGTATCTTTCATTTATTCCGAACTTATGATCAATTAATTATGCCCATCTTGAGTGCTCTCCGTAGTACTCTTTTCTCATTTCTTCGTCTCTGTCCATTTTGTTTTTCCTTCCACGAATTCCATTCCTAGTTGGCTGATCACAATTTGATAAGCGGTTATCGAAAAATATTCTTCAACCACCGTCAAAAGGAACTAGAGCCTGGCAAGCACCACAGGGCATCCTAGCACTTGGTTCGCACGATTTACCTTCAGATTTGTTCACTAAATCTTTGCCAACTCTTATTATAATAACATGGTTTGACAGTAATCCTTCATGGAAAGAGATAACATATTTGGATCGAACTCTTATGTCGATTAGATGAATGCCCTGTTTAACTAAAACACTTGACAATATTTGTTAGGATAAACACATTCATGCCATACTTTCATTAGCAGTATGCAATTGATCTTATTTCAATATCTCCATATAGGAGTAAATTATATCATGCTCGTAGTTATAGCAAGATATATAAGTGCATCAATTGCATAAAGATATGGTACTTCAGGACCAATTCAATTTTCTTATTTCAAATTCTTTCAGCAGATAATGTACTGCTTTTGTAAACTCTTCAAGAGCTCCAACAATATTCATATGAAAGATTCTGACTATCATAAAGAGACAAGGGTAAACATAGTATATTTGTACCATTCGTCAATGAATATACATTAAGGCGATTTCAGTACATCAACCTTGATTCATTTAATCCATTTAAGGATTATAAACAAGTTTCCCAAGAATTTGTATATGCTTCAGGCATTTTGAATCCTTCAGAAATTTTCATATAAATTTTGTCAAGTAAGCCATATAGGTTGTGACAACTTCCATCAGTATAAATTGTGACATCTTCTGATGTCTGGACTACAAGTCCAATCGCTTACCAAGATGCATCATATCTGTTATACCCCCATTTAGACCGGGTCAAATTAGGTACAACATATTGGAGATTTCTATTTTGCTTTATTTTAGGAGTCACCACCTAATTGATTTTAAGGTGAATTAGGGCACCTAATTATTAACTAAGGTAAAGCTAACTAAACCTCCATTAATGGTGCCGCTTAATTTTCAACTCTAGGTAAGGGTTCTAATTATCCTAAAGGGAAGGGGTTAGGCATCCTCTAGGATCCGTTAACTACGGTTTACCGGCCAAACTTAGGTTAATTAATTAAGGTTAAATAAAATGTCTAAATTTAAGAAAATAGCTTATAACATTACTAAGGTTTTAAAGAAAAATATAATAGCGTTGTTTAAAATAAGATTTAAAATATGCTAAGACTTTAAATAAAAATGCCATTTTAAAACAAGACTTACACAAAAGGCTTTAAATAAGATTCAAATAAAAATGCCATTTTAAAATAAGATTTAAAAAATGTGCTAAGGTTTTAAATAATATTGCTAAATTTTAAATAATAATGTTATTTTGAAAATGAGACTTGCAAAATAAATGATTTGCATATAAATAGAAGCTTTCAAAAGAAGATCTAGCCAATTTAATCTTTAGGATAAAATTACATTATATGAGTATAGGGGGTAGAAAATCTAAACTTATTTTATAAATAGAATGCAAAAGATGATGAGTTTTCTTTTTTCTCTTTTACTAAATATTTAACTATGCTCGGCTAAAATATGTATAATTGGATGAATCTTGAAAATAATGTTTATAAAATGTATTTAAGTTTACATTTGCGTATTAGTGACGTTTTGAAATGTATATGATAGTAAGAATAAAATATGATTCCTTTTGACTTAAAATATATAGTCATGCTATTTTGCCAATCAATTACTCTAAATAAAATAAATATTAGCTATTACCAATAATTTCACATGAAAAGAAGAGAGTAAAACTTATGGAATGATTGTTAATCTTCCTTAAACTAACTACCCATTACTAAGCTAAACCCACTAATTCATTAGGATTTATCTAAACTGAGAAAATAAAACAAACAAAAAGTTAGTTGCATAATTAAATACACAAAATAAATAGAGAAGTAGCAAATTTAAATGGGCTCGGCCATTTTAAAAGGATCGTAAATGGGTGTTCTTGTTGGGCTTTTGGACCCAATATCTTTGCGTCGCGGGATCTGTTCTATTATGGGCCTTGGCCCGCATTTTTTGCACAATTGATGGGGCTGACTCGATAAAAGTATTTCGTTGGGCTTTAGCCCAACATCGAATGCGGGAGGAAACGAGTCGCTCGGACTCGCGCGCGGTGGTCATGCATAAAAAATGAAAAGGAAAAGGATTAGTATACGTCTAAATATTTATACTAAGGCATAAACAATTTACATTTAATCTGAACAAGCACACAAGTTGGACAAACAAATCACTATGCGACAGCATGGTATTTAAGAAAAACAGTTAAGGCCTAAGGAATAACGGGAAGGGGAGCCCAAAATCTATATGGGTCACTTATGAAAATTCGGCCCAGGGACAAACGAGTTTTAGCATGTAAAAAGAGGGCCAATAAAAGAAAGACATCGGACAGAAGACCAAACTGGCACAAGGCTAATCCATATTAATAAATTGTGGAAGTGATATACCTTTGGTATACTGAATATACTCACTTCTATACATCTCAGTAGTACGATATGAGTATACTCGTATACCTTGGTATATCCAAACTTCTCGACAGATTGGGAGAAAGGTAATGGGACAACATGCTGAGATTTCTTATTATTCGAAATATCATATGGGTTGGCAATAATAGAATCAAAGTCCGGCCAGCGATAGGTAGGACCAATATGTAATAATATACAAATCCTAGTAAAACAGTTCCGGATGCAACCTTAGGCACCAACTTTTAAATCAAGGAATAATAGACATTCATTCACAGGCATGTTCATAGAACAGTTTGTGGGTAACTGAGTAAACAGACCCAAAAAAGACTCACACAGAATGCACTTATCATATTTGATCAACAGAGGATATAAGAATTTTCCTAGCACACATCTAGCAGGCTTGCATGAATAGAGTTTAGTACGGCATACCAACAGATCGAATGTCACAGGGGACCTAATATGCTTGCAGGTTTCTTTAGACCAAAACATGACATTTTAAGCAAACACCCTTAGCGTGGTTCCAAGTCAACACACGGTTTAAGTTCAAACAGGATAGACAATAGAGTCTAAAAAGGGTTAGACATTCAATGTTAGCATATTTTATCCATACAGAATTTCAAACATTCATTACAGGCTCAACAGAGTACCAATATAGTTCTAAAAGAGCAGAACTAAATTTAAATGCCCTTACCCATTTAAGAGAAACATATTCTGTGATACGTAGATACTACAGCAATCAGCAAGTTAATTGCACAGGCTATATAGTCTCGACACAACCACTTAAGGGAGCATGCAAAGCCTTAATCATTTTAATAATTCAAGCTACATGATATTTCAATCTCAGAAAGTGCAATTCTGTGTCTAGTAAACATGGAGGTCTTATTCTAAGGTCAGCAATACATTTTGAGGTAGAACAACATTTGGTTCAAACTACATATCATTGGGAACTAATTCATTATTTAGACATCATAGGTCAAGATGACCCCAAGCTTAACTCCAAGATTACCCGGACTCCCATTTAGATAATAAACAAAGCTAAAACAGGATCTTTGGTATACAGTATGGAGTCATATGGCATCAACTCCCATTTAACTAGAAGACAACAAAAGCACAGAAGCTATGACATGATCCATTTTAAATGTTAATCAAGCATTTTGATTCAATCTCCTCTATATACATCTAAACCCCAACTTGACTTCTTTAATACAACCTCAATATACATAATAAGGACTGTTAAGATTAACATACATGTTAATGGACTCCGACTGAACTAAATAAGGCAATTATTTAACATGGATACTTATTTGACGCAAGATTAACAAGCTTGTGGAGTTATACATACTGACATTTGAACATAAATGAACTAACGATGCATTTGGCAGACTGCCATAAACTAATGCTATCCCTACACCAAGGTTAGACTATACCAATCATACAATGGGCATTAAACTAACATACACAGATTAATCCCATTTCCATTAAAAGACAGACTTGTAAGGCCAAGCTACTAATAATGTTATACTAACAACTGAGACACACCAAACATGCAGTAAGTGAAAACTAAAGCTAATCCCTAAGCGAAATGAGCAAGCTAATCGTATTGCTCAAAACAGACAGACACATATAAAAACCTGACTGAAATAAAAAAAAATGATCTAAAGGGGAAGTTATTACCTTCTTCGGGTGCAGCGAAGTGAGGCGAAGGTCTCGATATCTACTTGAACACCACACTCCGAGTTCGTATAGATCCGAATCAATACCCAGAGCGAAAACGGACAGAAATGATTTAGTATATTTCTTATCAATCACCAAAATATATGATTACTATAAGCTGATTATTTTTTTAAGGAATTTTTGCTGCTGGAAACTATATATTCTAGGAGAGTTTTTTTTTTTTTTTTTTTTGCGACTGAAACCCCCCCCCCCCCCCCCGAATCGGTTCATAAGCCACCATTTATAGGAGAAGTTAGGTGGGGGTTCAAAAACGAAAAATTGGGCGGGATTTTAAGTTGACCCTTTTGAAATCAAACGTTTGTTTTCTGTCAACGACCAGAATACCCGAAGAAGACGACGATGTTCATAAAAAAATCGTACTCGCAACTGACTAATAAACTGATAAAGGACAGATTTACCTTCACAAAAGGACGAAGCCCATTAAAATGCTTCAGATTGAACGCAGATAGCCAGAGAAAAAGAACAAGCATCCAAAATTGACCTCTGAACCGAAGAAAATCGGTTCATTAATTTCTTTCCCAAAATTGGCCATGCAGGCCTGTTGGGAACGAAAGGGGCCTGCGAGATTTCTGTTTGCATCAACGACAGAGAGAGGAGGAAGAGAGGAGAGAGAGGAGCGGGGGTAAGAGAGAGAGGAGGGTGCGGCGCTGAGGGAAACAAGAAGGAAAACCCTACTCGTTTCATTAAGAAACGAGATGGCCCGGGGCAGATCGGACGGATAATGGGTGTGGGCCAATTTTTAGATTTCTTATGGGCTGGTCCCAAAAATAGTATGGGTTGATTGGGTCCGGATTTGGGTTAGATGAATTAAAATATGGGCTGAGTAACTTGGCTCCTGAATTTAAATAAAAGACCCATTTTAATTAATTATATGCTAACGTGTGTTAAAATATTACTTTATATAAAACATATGTAATTATCAATCCCCGGATAAAATAAGATTATAAACGCCATGATAACCGTGTGATAATATTTTAAAGTTCAACAGTAAATAAAACGCTATTATTTGATTGCGCGAAAATAAATACGATGCGCGTGCATAAGCTGATAAAAATGCTGAAATGCGAATTATAATAATACTGGTCACAATAATAACAAATAATAACAATAATAATAGTAATAATACTAATAATAATAATAATAATAATAGTAGTAGTAGCAGTGATAATAACATAAAAGATAATAACAATTGTGCCTGCCATAGAATAATGAAATGCCGGTATTAATAAAAACTAATAATTATAATAAAATACAAATAATTATTTTGAAGTCGCCAAAATATCGGAAGCGTAACTAAATATTTTGGGGAAGACGGGACAAAATTGGGTGTCAACAATATCACTTGGTAATTATTTCTACGTCAGCATGCTTTAAGAGACGAAGAATTCTGATCCTCACAACCTTATACAATGTTGCGCGCTATATTGTATCAAAAATATCGTCGACGAGTTATCATTTTGTATCGGTTCGCAATTCGACATAACTTACTGAAATCTCATCACTTCATTATTTTCAGGTATCTGAACCTCTCATAAGGTTTATGAAGTGTTATGTCATAGCTCTTCAAGAGCACATTGCCTCCTTATTATGATCATTTGCTCCTCCCTTTTTCAAGGATTATTATATTTAGAACCGATTGGTCTACCATGCTCCATGCATGCTGTAGACTCTATCCTTCAGGGACATTAGGAGCATTTTGCAGATGAAATATGAAATAGTTGGGTCAGCAAATGCTTCCAAAGATTTGGCTTGAATTATCTGAGGATCATACTGATGATAATTCACAACATATTTCTTAGCTGCTTATTCTCTCCCCATTATTTTAGTGACATATGTCCCCATTTTCTTTGGGAAAATCTATCTGTGTGCATCATGGTATACCCATTAATCATATACTACACATCAAACGCTATAAGATGGAAATATCTAGTTCCTGATCCTGAACCAAATATGAGGGGAGAATTTATCAAAATTTATTGATCTGAAGCATACAAGGGCTGTTGTATGCAATATATCATATCTCAGACCAACATATGAAGCTCTATTCTTATAAGCAATGGTTTAGCTGTATTATGGAGGCATCTAATGCCAAACCAACTTAAATATAAACTAGCATTATCAAGATGAATTGTCTTGATTATATGTTCTAAAAATTGTGCTTCCAACTCAATTATTTGAGCAAGCAACTTCGTAAATGTCAAACTGCAGGTTGACAATAAATGCATATGTGACTGTCTCATAGATACATCTATTTAAGACATCACATTGCAGGTGAAGGGGCCCACATTCACCTTTTATATTTTTTGGAATTTTGGGGATTCAGTCTCAACATTAGCTGGTGTAATCAACTTATCATGAGAACAAGTAACACAAACAAATTCTTGAAGAATCTTCTAGTTCTTCAATATGTTTTTAATACTCAATTAACACATCAGATTTAAATCAGGACGATCAAAAAGGTCTTGTCAACTGATAAAATTATCTATACCCGTAAACTTCAAGTTTACCATGACTAGTGCTATTTATTTTAATAAACTTCTGGTTTACAATTGCATGAAATTGTATATCAATAAATTTCTAATTTATCGTGGTATGTGATCTCATCATGCTCGGGTAACATTTCACATGTGTATTTCTTACCCGTAGTAACTTGAAGATATTTAATATTCCGATCATTTGTAGTCTCAATATGATAACCATTTTTATTGTTAGTAAACTTCAGGTCTACTACAGTGTTTCGATCGTATCAATTACGATCTACGATGAATGGTATTATCATATATAACATCTTCAAGAGACTTCAATTTATTTATCATAATCAGATATTATTTGGACACTGCTAGTGTCATGTTACTTATAAATAAATAATTAGCTCTTCTGGAGCCTTCGATCATTAATTTCTATTACCAACTATTTCTTAAATACTTCTGGTACCATGAAAGCAAATTTCGACACTACTAGTGTCACGAACTAAACATTGAATTCCAAACTTCAATATTTCAAACATCTCCTCCAGGTAGATTCATCATTAACTGAATATTTTGTATCTAATCGTCAACCACATAATAATCACATCCTTCATAAAGAGATACATTAATTGTTATTTCCTTCAAGGAAATCAATAACAACTAACCATAATGTATCAATGTGGTTATAGTAGAAGCATTCTATTTTGCTTTCTTTTTTCTTAAAAAGATACTCCTATAAAATTATTAAAGATGTTTCTGCGTACGACAGGTACGTGTTGCTATGTCTTAATTTCATACCACAAAAATAACATGTATATTCCTTGTATTTTATCTCTTCAGGAGATAAGTTGTGGTATTTGTTCATTCACTTCAGGGAACGAAACCTGATTATTTAAATGTGCTTGAAATACGACGCTCATCAATAGCTCGTTATTTTGCTCAAACACAAGAAGACATTGCTTTAGAGTATTTCTCAGATATTTTGCTAATTCTTTCTGCTTCGGGAGTAAAGTTTTGGAGTTTTATAACTTCGGGAGTAAAGTTTAAAGTTTTACTACTTCGGGAGTAAAGTTTAAATATTTACTACTTCGAGAGTAAAATTTAAAGTCTTACTACTTCAGGAGTAAATTTCAAAGTTCTACTACTTCGGGAGTAGATTTCAAAGATACACTACTTCGGGAGTTGAGTTCAAAGTTCTACTACTTCGGGAGTAGGGTCCAAAGTTTTGCTACTTCGGGAGCAAATTTCCGAGTTTACTACTTCGGGAGTAAAACATATAATATTCAGAATATTTCTTCTCAATTACTCTACCTCTTCTGGAGATGAATCATGATATTTTCACCACGTTTATATTTATAGGCTTTACTCCATATTATCACATTCACTTCAGGGAATGGATCTATATTTATAGCTTATATCAAAAGTTCTCATTCTTCAGAAATGGAACACAATCATCTGAACGTGCAGGCCATAAGCATATCAAATTGTGATAGCTTAGAATTTCTTTTAAGATATTGCTACTTCAGGAGCAAATCGAGGCATACATATAATTTAGAGAATTTTCTCTAACATATCTTTTAAGAGTATATCAGGCTTCAAGCAATTACTGCTTTAGGAGCTATGAAGCACCGTGAGATATCCAATTTATAAAATTATTGTAGAATAAATTCTACCACTATAATATATAAGAATTAAAATAGCATTAGCCATTTTTAACGACAGTGCTCTTCGGGAGCAATTTTGTTTGCATCTAAATTCCTGTAAGTGCATGCCAGAGCTTTTTGAAGCAAGCTTCATTTATGTAGTAGACTTTCCAAATGAGTCAAATGGCTTTCTGCATAACTTATGAAATACATAATGTTCAAGGAAGAATCTGACACTCAATAAAAATAATCATAGAGTAGATTTACCTTTTCTCCCATTAATTAGTAGTGCTTACCTGATACCGCCGGCTTACTATTTGTCCACTAAGTAATCAATAGTACTTAGAATTGGCATATGATAAGCCTCTTATTTCTCCAAAGATATAAAACCTTTGTTTTTCTTTGGGACGTTCTACCTTCTCCCTTATCTCCAGACATGCAACGGTGGAATCTTCAAGTTCCCATGTTTGGAGATTATTAACTCAGTTGGTTAGAATCTCGTGCTGATAACGTGTTATGAAATAATATTAAAAGTACACGATACAAGAGATATACCCAAAGAAGTTGGGAGAGAGAGAGAGAGAGATTTTATTGCCTCCCCAATTCATCAAATGGACCTCCTATTTATTGGGGGAAAATGGTGGCCAAAAACAGGATAATAGATTGAAGGCCATGTAATGAACTTGGTGGCTAAGTAATTTCCTTGGTGACCAAGTATTCATGGTTTTCAAGTGTCTTAAATGGATATCCATCACTAATATTTACAACAAGTATATTGATTTTGCACTATTCTTAAGAAATTATTTATTAAGCTCCCGTTTGGCCATAGATTTTGAAAGCATATTTTGAAGATTTGTTTTCAAATCTTTGTTTGGCCACAAAATCTTGACAGATTTTGAAATCAAATCTTCAAATTCCCAAATTCTAGCTCAAACCTGTTTTTGGGCCAAGATCTATAGTTTGGTCTTTTCAAAACTTTTAAAAACTACCCCAAACTTTTGTATTTTATAAAAAATTAAAAAATCCATCTATTTATGATCCAACTAATTTTATCTACCATGTTCCTCCATTAGAGTTATATCTACCATGTTTCCACAATTAAAATAGTCTTTTCTATAAAGTGAAAATTGTTCGTATAATGTGGGAAGATTATATTAAAGAAAAAACTTGCTTTTTCAAAACTTGAAAAAACTTACTACCGTTTATTTAACTATCCTCTTTTATTCCCTTTTTATTAGTTTTTATTTCTTGCACAGATGGATCATTGTATTTTAATTTGAATTGTAGTAGCTAGTAAGTATGTTATTAGCAATTGTTATTAAAATAACATGTTCTGCATAATTTGGGATTAGCAAATATGTATGTTTTGCATGGTTGGGTATTCTTGATAGTTTTTAGAACTCATGGGCATAAGTAACGTTTTATGTTTTTCAAAACAAAAAGTGAAATATGTTTTGAAAAATTATGCCCAAACACATTTTCAAAACTTGAAAAACTTCACCCAACTCAAAATTTTCAAATTTCTTTTGGGAATCTATGACCAAACGCTAACTAAGTATTTATTTAACTATTCTCTTTATTCCCTTTTATTAGTTCCTTATACTAAAATTAAATTTTATACTTCATTTTATACTTTGCTTATTCATGTTAGCAAAATCAACATAGATCTATTGCATTTTTGCTTTCGATATTACCCGTATCATTATATGTAATTACATAAAATATTAGTGATCAAATTAAATTTTCATAACTATAGTTAATATACTGTCTTATCAGAAGACTAGTCAAATGAAGTCACCTCTTATAAAAGAAGAGTCCAAATCATGTAAAAAGGAAAGGAAAAGTGAAAATATACTGTGCTATCACAGCCCCAAAATTGCTTTAGAGAATGCCAAATGAAGCGTCGGTTACAAATATTTGTTTGCTATATGAATAATATTATTCGGTTTTAAAGAATTTGGTTTCTATTTTCTATATCCGACAACGACAACTCAACCTGTACATCACCGTTTTCATACACCTTAATTCTTTCCACTCATACCCACAAGAGAATTAGGACTATCGTGTCTGAGTTCGAGTTTGTGCACTGTATAAAAAAAAAAAATTATATTATGAGGTTAGGTTGATGTATAGTACTTAATAAATAATTCTTCTAACAAGCATGATATGATAATACGGAAAATAAATTTGGGGTCATAATATGTTACTGTATAAAAAAAATTATATTATGATGTTAGGTTGATATATAGTACTTAATAAATAATTCTTCTAACAAGCATGATATGATAATATGGAAAATTGGGGGTAATAATATGTTACTGTATAAAAAAAATTATATTATGATGTTAGGTTGATATATAGTACTTAATAAATAATTCTACTAATAAGCATGATATGATAATATGGAAAATTGGGGTTAATAATATGTTACATTATTAAAACCATTAATGTATAAGATTAAATCCTTTTGTCTAATTGTTGTAATTTTGTCTTGTACTCTCTCAGTCTCAAATTATTTATCGTTTTAGAATTCAAGGCACAAATAATTATTTTTTTCCCATTTTACTCTTGTTAAATTTTAACATTAATGGAGATGACACATAAATAGAGTAAACATTTGATGGAGAGAGATTATAACTTAGACATAAATAAGAATAAAGTTAGTCAAATACCTCTTCTAATTAATATTTTTGAAGGGCGTGCAAAACCAAAAAGTGAGTGATAATTTGAGACCTGAGAATTAGATTCTTTTTGTGAATTCTCTTCTTTTTTAAAATTTCCCTCATCTTAAAAGTTTAAAAAGCAATAAATTATTTCTACTTATTATCTTCAACTTGGCCAAAATCAAATCAAAGCTTCTTGTTTATCCAATTTACACGTTCCTTGGCTGGTTATGAACAAATTAGCTATAACAGCTGTTTTTTTTTTTCTTTTTTTTTCTTTCGGTTTAAGCTATAAATAAAAGCTATGAATACACATAAACGCACACATTCACTCTCTCTCCCTCTTACTTTTTGAACTTGTAGCTTACGACATTTTAAGTACCAACAAATCAAATTATATACGTAACCACCAAATAGGACACTGCCAATTCATCTTGGACCCATCTTAGCTATTTGATTGTCATTTTGCATAAAACAGCTCATCAGGTGTGATCATATTTATCTCTGTATCCTTGTCGTCGGTTAAGATTTAATTAACAATAATCTTGATACTATAATAAATTAGGGTTGTATAAAATCAAAAGGAAATATATATATAGGTGAGACCAATATCTCCATATGTACTATCCTTAAGAATATCTCTAAAAACCCCTAATATAAAATTTATTTAGATGACACAAAATTAACAAAATACAGTTTGTGATGCATTAGAGAAGGGCTAAGAATTTGGAGAGGAAACGGGTATCCATAACTTGGTCAATAATAAAGAATGATATAGTAAAGCTTAATTTTAAGTGCAATACTTACTACTTAGACATATTTTCCACACAACAAAAAAAAAAAGCTCACGTGAAAGAGAATAGTCAAGACGAGATAAAAAATTTGTTCCTTTTTCCCTCAATCATAGAGTTGATTAGACTCGATTTACACGATTGTTGATTTGACATATGAGTTTCTGTATTTTCCATTGCACTCCCATTTCTTTCTAAAAAATGCAATAGATCTTACTTTATTCTCAACATGGTCACAGATAGGTTGAGCTAATATATGTGACATTTTCTTGATTATCTTTTCCCTTATTATTGTCACTAGCTCTTGGACACGTTACTCACTGAATACTCCAAAAAAAGTTTTGGATTTGAACGGTGGGATGAATAACCTTTCAATATGGGTGCTTTATGTTTATTAGTCTTCATTTATTTGTATTTATTGAAAGTGTTAATCTTAATTATATATTTACTCCGTCCCAAAATAAGTGTTGTTTTAGCAAAGAAAATTTATCCAAAATAAATGTCGCTTTAGGAATTCAAGAAAAAAATAAGTAATTGTTTTCAACTATATTCTTATATCAAAGAACTACGTCTTCTTAATAGTATTCAATCCTCAAGAAGCATCTACTAAATAGGGGTAATTTAGTAAACTATACCTTGTATTTAATATTTTCTTAATTGGTGTGAAACGAGCTAAGATGACGCTTATTTTAGGACTGAGGGAGTACGTGCTAGATTTCAGTCATTAAGTATTTTTACCCTTTTAGGTCTGAATCTTATAAATCAGATCTTAACCGTTAAAATGCGTATTTTGAGAACATCCACTTAATATGTTTGAATATAGATTTGAAAAATTACGACAGTCTTAATAATATTAAGATGCCTATTTAAGAAAATTAACAATGGAAGCAGCTCATCACTAACTGTCGCGCCTCCCACTATTATCAACTACCACTACTCATCTTTTCTTCTCGGGCACTTGCTTTTTCATCTTCTCTTATCTAGGTTTTCTTCCAATTCAATACTATCAAAATATACTTAGCATACACACAACTACCATTCTCAGCCACAACTAACACAGTCAGTTGTCACCATCATTAGCTATCATTTACAATCATCACCAGCAATTGCCATTACACATCCACCAATTACTACTGACAATCGCCACCATCAACCACCACTATATCACCAACCATCGTGATCACCATTAGCTATCATTATCGTCCACCATATCTCCACAAGTATCAGTTGCCACCACCACAAATACCATCAACAATCACTATTAATATCTATCGTCCGCTATTATTATAACTAACTACTACTCACAACTATCACTATCAGCCAACACCATACCCAATCGACACCCATATAACCACTGTCACTAGCCATCATCATCCTCAACGCCATAAAATTTATGTAAATATTTTATTAATACAGTATTATATTAATTTTTAGTATCTTCTTTGAATATTGTATCGATTAATTTTTAAACAAAGATTTTTTTTATACATTCAAATGTTACGAAAACAAACCATTTAAGTTATTTAGTATTCAGATATTAACACAACGTCTCAATACGTAAATGTGTTCAGACTGAGACATGTAATTAAATCTAATGCACATATTAATATTTAGATTTAGATGAATATTAAGATTCAGTTGTGTTAATCTTTTGGTCGAACTATCCACATTTATTAATTCACCAGCAAACAAAAGGTCCCAATTACAGCAACTACAACCAGCAGTACTAAATCAAAGAAATAAAAAAAAAACGACCACCACCTACTATGTACAACTTCTATCTTTGCCTGTCTTCCCAGTACATTAATTCTATGTAATGTATCCTCTATCCAGCTCCTATCTTTGCAAGTATACTGTTTGTGTAGTATCTCCAAAATCTTGCACTTACTCTCCAGCATAGCCTTCTTCATGATGCTTTTTGGATGGGTCACCCCAAATTCCATAATGCATCATTCCTAGCCATCCATACATGGTATATTAATGCGGCTATGACTGAACAAATGAATGTTCAGCTTACCTTCCCTTTTGCCTTCCTTGTTGTTCATCTCCATATGCCCTGTAAATTTATAAAAAATATTAGGCCTTAGTAAATTTTTTCTTTACGAATTAAAATTAGTTAAATCAGTAAATTTCATATGACGAATAATTAAACAGAATAAAACAGTAGCACATATCAAAGACAAAAATAACTACGTAATTAAAAATTGCAAATTTACTAAAGCAATTGTACTTGTACATCAATGAACGAACATATGGTTAGAGTACATTTTCTAGACACCAGAGGAAACACCGAAACATTTTTAGAGAACAGTTAGATGAGAATGTGAGTGGGACATTGAAAGGCCAACGCACATCAACTCTTTGCTTTTAAGTCTTGTCATAAAAGTTATTTCCACACAACAAACATATTATTAGTAGTACTAACAAATTTAACATAAAATAATGAAGACAAGGAACGCCCACAGTAATCATTTACGTAAGCAAAAGACCTGAACCTACTCTTCATTTGTTAATTTGCCCTTTTCCCTACGCCAAATGCCAGTGCAAAAGTTGTAAAATTTACACATTTCTTTTCTTTAAATACTCTCTTTGTACACCAAACTCCATACCCTTTTACTCTCGAGTGTTTTCTCTCTCTCAGCTGCTCTGTTCAAGGTCTGTTTTTCTCATAATCTCTCTTTTTTATCTTTGCATTTTTTTCTCTAATAATTGTCTGTTTTTCTTAAACGTTTGCATTAGTTTCCATTTGTCTATCCTTTTTTTTTTTTTTTTTTTTTTTTTTGGTATAGTTTTCCTTTTTCTGTTTTTGTGTGTGTGTGTGGCGGGGGGGGGGGGGGGGGGGTGACTGGATCTGGATCTGTGTTCTTGTTCAGTCAGCCGAAAGTACTACATTGTTTTCCTCAAAGATATCGAAAGCTGTTATTGACATTGTGACATCTGGAAGTTTCTTTTTCTTGGTGTTTTTTACTGTTATATCTGCTTAATTTTGTCTTGCATTTTACTGCATGTTACCTTGTATGTACAACTCTATTAAGCATTCAAGAATCTACTGATTTAGTCCTTGAGTTGATGAGTTACAATTTTACTGATTACTGATCATTTTATACTTAATTGTTGTTAGCTCAAGTTTTTCAAGATTTTTTTTTTAATGGTTTTGTAGTCTGAGTATGAAAATGCACCATCCTGTCCATCCAAAAGGGTCGATAAAAATTACCCTCAAGAAATTCTGTAGTGTAAATGCTGAGATCTAACTAAAAGGGTGTCTAGATAACAAATTCTTGTGATCTCAAATGGAAAAAATGAGCTTAATCAGTGACGGAGCTACATGTAGTTGACACCCTTCGTTGAAAAATTACATTTTATACATATGTAAATTTATATTATCTGTTGAATCCCCTTGATTTTTTTGTATCCTTACTTTTTACATATTTTGACACCCCTTGATAAAGATCCTAGCCACTGAGCTTAACTGTGAGTAGCAGTTCATTTGGTTCAGGCCTGTTTGACTTAGTTTTAACTCAAGATGCTAACTTTGTGCCTATTTCTTGTGATTTTGGTTGACTTAATCATGGATCTTGAATTTGTAGGGGTCAGTCAGTGTTATCCGCACTAAGAGAAAAATGGGGTACTCCATGGTTTTCATTGTTAGTAGTCTACTTCTAGTCCTTCAATTGTCAACTGTAGCCGCGAAAGGAAAAGCTGTTCCACCCCCAATCATGGCTCCAGCACCAGCACCAGGTCCTGAATACACAAACCTAACGGACTTGCTCTCCGTTGCAGGCCCGTTCCACACATTCCTTAACTACCTCCAATCGACAAAAGTCATAGAAACTTTCCAAACCCAAGCTAACAACACAGAAGAAGGGATCACACTCTTTGTTCCCAAAGACAAAGCTTTTACCTCACTCAAAAAGCCGTCCCTTTCCAACCTCACCGCAGACCAACTCAAATCCCTTTGCCTTTTCCATGCATTGCCACATTACTACAGTCTAGCTGATTTCAAGAACCTTAGTGACATGAGCCCTATTAATACCTTTGCTGGTGGAAATTTGTACTCGTTGAACTTCACCGATAACTCTGGGACTGTTCACCTTAACTCAGGATGGTCTAGAACTAAAGTTAGCAGCGCTGTTCGCACTACTTTTCCAGTTGCTATTTATCAGGTTGACAAGGTGCTTCTTCCCGAAGCTATTTTTGGGACGGATTTACCCCCAATGCCAGCACCCGCACCCGCACCAGTAAAAGATATCGCCCCTACTGCTGATGGTCCAGTTGCTGATCAGGCTGGCAGAGCTAGTGCAGCAGCGTCGCCAGGTTCATCATCACCATCAGCTTCTTACAGGATGATGAGTTGGGGTATTTTGAATCATTTGGTTTTGGCAATTGCTGGTGGATTCTTGATGTTTTTCTTGTAAGAAAAATGATCTTTTGGGGGTGTTCTGTTAAGTTATGTTGAACTTCATGGTACATCTGTTTCTTATTGGTTTTGATATACTCCAATATTGGCGATTTAGTATTGGTTACAATATTTTTGTATACATTCCATGTATCATTTTCATTTTCTCATACTCCATATTCTTTATCAACCAACCTTTCTCTGTTCTTTAGTTTTATCATTGTGGAATTCTGTTTTTCCAAACTGCTGCTCTTTAAGCTTTCAGTATTAGTTCCATTGCTATGTTGCAAATCATTTCCCCTAATTTACTGGTGCAGTGCATGGTAATCCCATGGAAAAACATTGAGTATGTTACTCATTACTCCCATTTTGATGAAAAGAGTAAAATGGTTCTAGAATCTTTTCTGTCCAGAATTGGTGCTATCACCTTCTTTGGCCAGATCTTCCAATCTTTTCACAATTACAGTTCTAAGTCATTACTAGAGAAAGCAATGTCATCCACGCAGAAGAAGGACAATACCTGATGTCGACCTCCAACTAAACAAATGGGTAAGCAATGTCACTTACCCATTTGCACCCCCTTAAGAAAATACTAACTCTTAAGAAAAAATAGATAATTTGAACAAATTGCTGCTAATTAAATACGTATTGGAATTTGATCAAATAACACTTAATAGGGGCAAATTTGAAAAAATAATGTTAATTATTTTTTGATTTGATGAGTGAATATTTTTTTTTTACTAAAAAGAAAAAGGCTAAGTGACCTCTCTTTTTTATTCGGACGAAGCATGCTTCATTTCCTTATGCTGCAGAGTCAATCTCTTAAAAGATAAATTTCGTTTTTTTAAATATTATATGTACTTTTTATAGTTTCTCACACATGTGAAAGAAGACACTGAAATTCAATACCCCCTCTTCAAAATAACTATCGTTTTAGCCGAGACCAATTTTGTCCAAAGTTAGTGACGTTTTAGGAAACCAATAAGGCAATAGATATTTTTTTTTTTTTTTAAAAAAAACTACCCTTTCTTTAGTAAATGATCTATTCCCCGTTTTCGCATTATTTGTCGTTTTTACTAAAAATAGTCATCTCAATTTATTTGTTGTTTTAAAAGTTCAAGGCACAATTAATTATTGTTTTCCCATTTTACCCTTAATAGAATTTTGTCATCAATGGATGACACATAAATAGAGTCCACATTTATTATAACTTAGACATAAATAAGGGTAAAGTTAGTCAAATATTCCTTCTAAATAATATTTCTTAAGGGGCTGTAAAATTAAAAGCGATAAATAATTTGAGACGGAGGGAATACATGCTAATTAACTTGACTTATTAGGAACAATCTCTCTATCTTCACAACACTTTCCAGACTCCACTTGTGAGATTATACTGAGTATGTTGTTATTGTTGCTAATTAACTTGACTTAGTGTGAGAATTATTGTAAGTTTATTATTGTCGAAAAAATAGAATTAAAAATGCCCAAAAATAGAGCGAATAACATCTCTTTTTCTTTTTATTTTGCATCTAAAAAATTTATTAAAATGTGGGTTAAAGTGAGACGGAGGCTTTATAAGCGGAATTTGATATTACAAAGTTAAATCGCATTTGACAATTGAGATTTCCTGAAAATCACAGGATAGCAATTTTAGAAATAGTCCTTCTTGTGATGGTGAATTGACCCCCAAATAGCCACAAAAAAAAAAAAAAAAAAAAAAAAAAAAGAAGAGCCATTGCTACTCGTCTGTCTCAAATTATTTGTTTTGAGTTACTAAAAATAATTGCCTCAGATTATATGTTGTTTAGAAGTTTAAGGCACAATTAGTTATTTTTTTCCCATTTTACCTTTCGTAGAATTTTGTGATTAATAAAGAAGACACATAAATAGAGTAATCTGTTAATGGAGAGAGATTGTAACTTAAGCATACATAGAGGTAAAGTTAGTCAAATATCCGTTCTAATTAATATTTTTAAGGGGCGAGTAAAACAAAAAAGCGACATATAATTTGAGACGGAAAGAGTAAATAATTTTTTTGTGAGTGTATCAAAACCATAAACAACACTTATTTTGGATTGAAGGCAGTAACAGGAAGAAGAGTTTGATCAGGAGCTCCCGAAAATTGAATTTGGAAGAGTCTAAAGGCTAATTTGGATCTAAGTGATTACTAACTATATTCCACAAGTTTTTTGTTTTTGTTTTTTGATAACGAGGTAATCTGCAGCCGCTACTCTTTGATGCGCACAGGACAAACTCGCCCTTGTGCAATAGCCCGCAAATTACACAAGATAAGTAACCGGCACTAAGCAAGCCCGATGTGACGAGCGCGATTCAAAAGACAAATCTCTTGTTATCATAGACAGGAAATTTCAAACCTGAAATCTTCGTTATGAAAGCCCTTAAGATTCAGTGGAGGCAATTTTGAATACAGGAAACCTGGCGGTCCAAATCAACAATTTTGAATTTATGGTCAGTCTTTAGTTTGACTACATTGCCTGATTACAATTCCCAAGGACTTTCTTAATGTTAATCTCTTAGGTGACATTAATTTTATGTCCGTCCTCTTTAATAGCTTGAGAGAAAAGGACAAAGTAGCAAACATACTTAATACACCAGCTTATTTAGGTAGCAAGTGTAATGGATGGATAGTTTGCCTTGTAAAATGAGTTGAAGTCTTAAATAATGTGAAACTGACTAATTTTCTACGAAATGGGAAACACAAAAATTTAATAAGTTCCATATTTCAAAAAAATATTTTAAATTATACTCCCTCCGTTCACTTTTACTTATCCACTTTTAACTATAAACACCCCTTAAAAAATAATAAATGAAGTGCATAATTTACCAATGTACCCATATTAATTAATGCATATTTTTATTGGATTTGAAAAATGAGTTAAAGTGAGTATTTAATACTGTGGGTAGAACAGGAAAAAAAAAATTATCTTGTCTTGATATGCTAAAAGTAACAAGTAAAAGTAAAAATCTATTTTTGAAATACTAGACAAGTAAAAGTGAACGGAGGGAGTAAGTAAAATAGTTGGCCAACTGTTATTTTTACCTAAGGCTTTGTTTTATACTCACACACACACTCCCACCAATCCTATTTAGAAGTATTTACTTGCTATGTTTACCAAAAAAATTATTTCAAAATACTTTATATTTAGAAAATAAAGAAATAATTAATTATTTTTTAATCCTTAGCATTAAAAGAGTGAGCATTTATTAGATTAATATGCTGAAAAATAAGAAAATAAATACTGATAAATTAATCAAATACTCCGTAGCTCTTAATATTAATATTTTCTTAAAATATGACTAGTAAATAAGAACCTAAAGAATATATGTGTAATATGATGAGTACTGCATATTTTTCACATTATTAGTTTAAATTAGCTACTGTAACATGTCACAATTTATTAGAGACACTATTTAGTGTATTGTATTGTGTTGTATTGTATCGCACTGTATTACTCTGATGAATACAACGTTTGGATAGATTGTATCATATTCCCCATCATTACACAATGTGACACATCAGCAATTTTAAAGGATAAACCTACAGGACAAGTAGGGTATAGGGTAAAACTACTATAATAAGGTAGGATAAATGATAAAATAGGATATTAGATAATAAATAAAATCAAAATGAACAAAAAAAGAATAAGGTAAACACCAAATCGGTCGTTACACAAGATGAGACTTTTCGTTATTACATAACATGAATTTAACGAAACGATACAATAAAATTAAATTAACAATCAAAACAAATATTATATTTAAACGAACAACACAATAAAATACAATAAGTAACAACCATCAAACAAGCACAAATCACGATATATCTTAACACACACACAACTCACGATCTATTCCGTCATTTTACAACTGGAATCACATGGCTTCCAAGTAGTCTACTAATTAATTCACGTGTCAAAACTGATAATAAAACAAAACAAAACAGACACTGAGCTGTGAGGACTGGTCACTGTAGATCTTAACAACCTCATTTTTATTTTATGAGATCTTAGAGAGGTCAACTAAGTACGAATACTTTCTTATCAAAAAAATACACGAATTCAACATGGGCGGCAAGTTATTTTTCCATAAATTATACAGTTAAACCTCTTGATACTTTTTAGTTGCCATAGCAAAATATTGATATGGAGAACACATATTATAATAGGACATGAAATCGAATCCAAAGAAAACTTAGTCGTATACTTACATAATATAATATAACATGAAAATCGATTTTAAAAAAAACTCGATCGTTATACTGAAATGTTATCTAGTCTTAGAGAAGATGGTTGTTATAGAGAGATCTCATTATAAAACAAAATTTAGAGCTGGTTCAAATCAACCAGTAACTCTAGCGAAGGCTCGACTAGGTACTCCTGTTCCAATTTATGCAACGTCTTTTTCTTATTAGCCTGTTTCCAAAAGGATACTTTCTTATCATTAAAATAGTTTAACTTAAATAAACTCAACTTAAATCTTGATGCATGATTTTATATTCGCAAAAATATCATGACATGTTTTAAGACAGTCGGACACAGTCATATAAGTTGAAAAGAAGGGAGCACAAAATAAAAGATTCAACAAGAACTCCCGTATCCCTTTATTTTCCTCTCTATTTGCTCTGTGGTTCACAACTATGTTTAAATCATACAGAATGACTGACTAATAATTTAGGAAACCTACTCCCAAACATTCTCAATACCATGCTCCTTGATCATAAGAATGTACGGCTTTCACTAGCAGTCTTTGTTCTGCGGATAAATTCATCAATGGACATGTTCCCTAACTCCCCCGCGAACCTAGATCGAACCGTTATAGTTTGTGTTTCTACCTCTTTGGGCCCAACTACAGCCATCAATGGGATCTTTTGCTTCTCTGCATTCCTAATGAGTTTTGGCAGCCGCTCGCCGCTGCAAACCTCGACTCGAATGCCACTAGCTTTTAGTTTCTTGCCCACTTCATTGCAGTACTGGAGCTGTGAATATGAACTCATAAATCAGTCTTGAGTCAACATATATATCAGGCAGAAGCAAATACACAGATCAAATATAAAAGAAAACAATTGTTATTGACCGCTTTCAAGACATAAACATCATCATGAAGCCTTTTCGTACCATTTTAGTTAAGGGTGTCAAATTGACGGGTTAGACTGAATTTGGGCTAGTCAAAATGGGCTGAATTAATAACCCAACCCACCCAATTCTTACTAAGTTTTAATTTCTTTGTTTGTTCTTTTATAATTTTTTAAGTACCTAATAAAACTATTTTTTGCTTTATTATGGATATATATAACATATCAAAAAAAAAAAAAAAATTGACAAGATTTCTCATGATTCAATCTGGGCGACATATCAACAATTTTTAGATAGGCTGAATTGGGATGGGCTGAAACAGACTGAGCTAAATAAATTGGGGGTGGGGTGGGTGTCAAATATGGGCAGGTCATGTTTTCATGGGCTAACTTTGCGACCCCCAATTTTACTTGATAAAAAATGACATGGATCGTGATCCACATTGTACTATCAAATGAAAACCACATATTATGTAAAGAGTGACTCCAGGAGTTAGTATAAGCAGAAAATCTTTAGTGAGGGTGATAAACTAAACATGGTTTAAGTAAATAGAGAACAAGAATTAGTCGAATAAGTAGTGATTACCTGAGCATCAGTAACTGGCAAAACTCGAGCTTGGATGGGAGAAAGCCAAAGTGGAAAATCACCAGCATAATTCTCTATGAGAACACCAAAAAACCGCTCCAAAGATCCAAGAACTGCTCTATGGATCATGATAGGCCGCTTCCTCTCTTGATTTGAATCAACATATGTAATATCAAAGCGCTGGGGTAAATTGAAATCAACCTGTAGAAGCTCATGTGTCAATGAAGGATTACAGGACTCTAGCGAGCTTTGAAAAAAGAAAACGAAGAGGATAAAACACATTCAAGTTTGAGAATTATTTATTCAAACTCAAATATCAAAACATGCCTGTATAGTTGAGCATTGCCACTTCCTTCCAAGAGCATCCTCAATTTTCAGATCAATCTTGGGACCATAGAAGGCTCCCCCACCATCATCTATTTGATAGCTCCAACCTTTGTCTTCTAAAGCATCCTTAAGTGCAGATGTTGCTTTTTCCCAAATCTCATCATCTCCCACAGCTTTTTCTGGCCTTGTTGAAAGGTTCACCTCATACTTGTCAAAACCAAATTGCTGTAATATTTCCTCAGTCAGATCTAACACGCCCCTGATTTCATCTTTAATTTGATCCTCTAAACAGAAGATGTGTGCATCATCCTGCAAATTCAATATATAGGGGTATTAGATCATCGTAATGCAAGTTACTGCAACTTAGGATTTTCCACATGAAAGAATGAACACCCAAAGCAGACATTGTATCAGAATCATTTCATAGGATTCAATCTTTTTCGTCCTTTGCCGAGATAGGAAAAGCATTCTACCCAGAAAACTATACATTACAATATGTTCCTTATAATTATAAATGTGGAAACAAAAATCTCTGGACTGCGGTGGAGAAGATTACAAACAGGTAAAAAAGTAAAAAGTTAACAACTCCCAACTACACCTGTAATGCAGAGCAAAAGAGTACTATATTGGTCTTTCACAAAAGGATGAAGTATCAGGTAAGAGATCCAAGTAATAGCAGGTTAAAAGCTGAAACTCCACAGCATCACAGGTAATGCACTCCATCAAGTCCCTTTACTTTTTTAGGGGCTCCTCTGGGAAAGTCCTTGGTATGAATAGAGGAACATTCCAGAAATTCTGGTCATATATTTTCAGGTCGATGAGGAATGTCTGTATTGGGCATAATTCTCAAGAAAGGTGTGACAAGTAAAGAGCAGAAGGCGAAACTTTGGGACCAAGTTAACTGCTGATCGGAAGAGCTAGTAGAACATTAAACAATAATGACAAAAACCAGAGTACAGAGAAAAAGAATATCAAAATAATCTGGTCCTTAAGAGAGTGGCTGAGCGCATAAAGGAGTAACAAACTAGAGATCCCAAGTTCCTGTCCCAACTACAACACACTATGTGATCTGCTCCAGCCATGGTGAGTGGGGTTACTTGGCCTATGCTTGTGGGCTTAGCAGGCTGCCCGTGAATTAGTATAGGTGCAAGAAAGTTCGCTCAGACATCACCGCAAAAGAAAAAAAGAAAGACTATCAAAGTAATCTAGAGAAGTGTTAATTATAGCAGGCAGTGCCTTTGTCTGTAGATGTTAGTGTGTGTGTTTTCCCTGTGTCTCTTCTCATGAAGTTGTCTGTATATGATTTGAGGCTGATCGAACTTTTATGGGGCATAGTACGTTTCCTAAATTTCTTGTAGAAGAAATTTCTGATCTTTCTGGTGTTTAAACACCTCTTTCTGGGTCTTCTTCCCCTTGGATGCCCAATGAAAAGTGTGACCTAATAAAAAGAAACTAAAAACCAATAAATGGTCTTTGCTATTTCTTAATTAAGAAACTTTGATGTTTACTGGAAATACCAAATGTTTCAGCTAATAACAAAGATCAGATGTTAAGACTCAAGGTGGTAATCTAAACCCCTAAAGAGAGAACAGATTAATTTGTTCGCCATGTCCAGGAGAATCCAAAGCAGACCAAAACAAAATCCTAGCTTCCAAGAGGAGAAGACAGATAACTTCTAATCAACTATAGCAAGTATGTTGTGCTCCACAACAATGGGTTTCCATGCATCTTCATTTGTTCATATTAATTATTGCATAAGCCATAGGTAATCGTGGTTACTTCACATGAAAACATAAATAAAATGCAAGACCCATTTTACCATCCTTTGTTCCTTCTCTTTCAGACGATGGAATGCAACAACCGCTCACTTAGGGATGATAATTCTAATCAAAGATACAGATGTTAAGGTAAATAAAAATCTTATGTTTGACAACATACCTGAGTAAAACCTCTTACACGGAAAAGGCCATGTAAGGCTCCAGATAACTCATATCTATACACTGTTCCAAGCTCTGCAACTCTGATTGGAAAATCTCGATAAGAGTGTAACTGCCTCTTATAAATCAATACATGATAAGGGCAGTTCATTGGCCGAAGCTGAAAAAGCTCTTCCTCAATCTCCATCTGATCAAACATATTCTCTTTGTAGAAGTCCAGATGACCACTAATCTTCCAAAGATCTGCCTTTGCAACATGTGGAGTATAGAGCAAATCGTAGCCCCGCTCCATATGAATCTTTTTCCAAGTATCTTCTATTATGTGCCTAATGATGGCTCCCTTCGGATGCCAGAACACTAAGCCTCCTCCAGCTTCATCCTGCCAGTTTTACAATCAATAGAGTTTCAATTCATGTGAGCATATGCAAAAACGAAAAAGCAGTTATTGGATCTCAGGCTAATTCGTTAAAAAGGAAGTATATATACATCATAAGTCTCATAAATGGGTTAATCAAAGAGAGACCTGCCTGTATGGAGAAGAGATCAAGATCTTGGCCAATTCGTCGGTGATCACGCCGTTTAGCTTCTTCTTTGAAGTGAAGGTATGCTTTTAATTGGTCCTCATTCTCCCATGCGGTGCCATAAATTCTTTGGAGCATTGGTTTCTTTACATCTCCTCTCCAGTAAGCACCAGCAACAGATTCAAGCTCCACAGCTTTTTTGTTGATCTTTCCTGTAGTTTCAACATGAGGTCCCGCACACAGATCCCACCATTCATTACCTACGAAAAACAAGCATTTGATAATGAGAAAACGTAAATATACTTTGTTGTTAAAGCAATAGACATCGTGGGATCTTCATTATTGTATACCGTGAGCTAGTATCACAACTTTATTATTTCATTCGCATTGTCATAGAGACTCCATAGATATACTTGTATTAATTTTGCGTTATGGGTAACTGTTGGATTTGCAAATAACATCTCATTTTATGACTTTTTTTTTTTTTTTTGATAAGGTGATCATTTTATGACTTGGTTAACGAGCATGTTGATTTAATATTATTCACTTCAACTTACTCACTTGGTTTGATGTTAATTAATTGAAATGAATTATGTGAATATGACATGGAGTATGTATTATGCTTCGCTCGGTGCAAGTTGGTAGGCACTGTTGCCCGCCACGTCACAATTTATATTGGGGCGTGACAAATTTGCTAGGTTTAGATGGATGTTTCTACAATCAGATCAAGTTCTAAAAAATACGAGAAGAAGCTTTGTAGGTGCTTTATTAAGGATGGATATGCAAATATTGGCTGAAGAGCTACATATTGAAGGATAATATTAGCTAGAACTATGAAAGTCTAAAGTAACCTTCTTGGCCACCTCTTAGAAGTCTTAGTCCCTTCTTCAATCGATCCTAATCTGTCAACTATAATTAAAGTAATGCAGTAAAAATGATTTTCTAGAGAACCATAGCTGGTAAATTCTTTAAGTAAGGTCACCTATTTTACACTTACTCAACATTTTCTGAAGTACTTTCGAATTAAAATTAGTATTATAGTAATAATAATTGTTAGCACTAATAACAGTATTGAAGCTTGATCTTGCACTTGAAGGACTGATGATTCGGATCTTGTACCACAAGGGCTGAGACTGGGTCCCAGAGAGTTGATTTGGCTGACTCTAATTTTAAGACTCATATTCTCACAACTCCAACCTCTGCAAAATTGTTAAAACTACCAAAGTGGGGTATAAGGCTTCAATGGCAAAGTTTGAGTTAGAGGTAGAAGTTCAGGACGATTAAAAGTAAGATTCTGCAACAAATCAAATGTCTAGGAGTCCAGGCAGGCTCTATTCATCTGGCGTCCAGGTACACCGCTAACAATAATAACAACAGAACTCGCAGAAGACTGTCATTGCACTCTTACAATATCAATATGGTTCATCATTCCACCTAAGTCCCAGATTCATTTTGTGCATTAGGGCCTAAAGTGAGCCAATATCTTTCTTAACAGCCCCTTTATCTTGGAAATCTGAAACTTCACTTACCTGTTCAAGAATCAGTTCCCATGACATCAATTTGGTTCTCCACAAACTTAAGTTTCTATTTAGAGAAATGAAATACTCTCAAACTGAAAGATACTTGAACTTCGTAACAAGTATAAGTGCAATTAGTATAGACCAGGATAAAATATACTACTACACATGAAAATATCTTTAACCTGAGGTCTTTGACAATATTAAGCAGTAACTATATGATTCAACAGAAGAATGCTATCTTCAGACAACCTGCCGTAATAACTAGGGTAGGTATTGAGAATTCCACCTGAAACACTTTCAGGAAGGATGTAATCAGCAGCAAAGACCTTAACGCATCCTCCATGAATTTAGTCTAGCACTCTACCATATGATCATTTGTTAAATAACAATGGCATATCAAGATAGCTACTACGGTTAAGGACAACATGTATGATGGTAGATCCTAAGGAAATAGATGAGGTTCTTACTCTCAAAAGTTCTCAAGTGGAATACCATCATCTTCTATCGAGATAATTTTGATAATGTGAGACACTTACTACAATGAATTACCAAGAAAGTATAGTCCTGAAATATATACGGTTCATGGTTCTACAATTAACCCCCACGCTCATTCTCATTTATGAGTTATACAATCATAAAGTAAAAGCTCATATCATCTTAATTAGAAAACATCTACAATAGGCTAAACTAACATTTCATATTTAAGTTACTCAAACTAAACAAACGCAACCAATCAAAGTCTTACCAATATGATATATGGTAATTGGTTCTTCCTGTATGCTCTCTAAAATCTCTATCTTGTAAGGTTCATTGATAGCCATTATTCTTCTCTGAGCTTCGTCCCGGCTAACTTCTTCTCTAACAAGAGGCAAGTTTCGGCTGATAATTCGATCCTACAGAAAATTCAAGATTTCAATTTTCTAACCAGAAATCACAGCTTCATTGGCTAGATCAAAAGTCAAAACTATTTTTTTATTCTCTTTTTATGGGGTTTGATAGTTGTGGGAAGGCGGGGGATTAGTAAGGAGTAACTTTCTAACAGCAACTGAAAAGTATGAGTCGGCTCACCATTTCCTTCTTAATCCTCTTCAGGTCTCTATCAGTCAAAGGCTCCATATCAAAATCATAATAAAAACCATTTTCAATCCAGGGACCAATCGTCACTTTTGCATTTGGGTAGAGCTTTTGGACTGCCATGGCCATTACATGAGCACACTGCAGCAACAAACACATCAACCCACTCTCAGAAAGGTAATTTATAGTACTAAAATCTGCTGGTCACACTTAAACTACAAAAACTCAGCACTCTACATGATGAACAAGTAAACAAACAAGTCCTCGCTAAAAACAAGATATGTTGCAATAGACAATACAAACCTCATTTCCAAGAACATTAAAATCATTAAAAAACCAAACTTTCCAAATCCAAATAATGTACAAGAAGAATATGAGCTATAGTCTAAACAAATTATTTCAACACACCAAAACAACTTTCTGTGAAGAAAGGTTTTACCTTTATATATCATTTCATCAATTATTTACCAATGTCGTAATGAGTTAAAAAGTAGGTCGCAATCGCATACAGTAATCTAGGCAAAGGTATAATAACAACATTTTGAGTGATATTAGTAGCATTAAAGATTGGCAACAGTGTATTAAGCATTACTTATTTCTGTAATTGACCTTCTTAATATTTTCAAATTTAAAGATACTCCCTCCGTCCCGTTTTAAACGTAGCTTTAGCTTTAAAAAATGGTCCCAAAATAAGCGTGATCAAAGTTGGCATTTATTTCCAACTATACCCACCCTCAACATTAAAGAAGTATGTCCTTTTTAGTATTGCTCAATTCTCAAAAAAAAAAAAAAAATCTAGGAGTAGCCCAGTAAAGTATACCTTGTATTTATTATTTTTCTTAACGGGCACGAAAAGAGCTACTCCCTCCGTCCCACACTTTGACAAAAATCACGCTCATTAAGAAATCAATAAATACAATATGTAATTACCAAATTACTCCTAGTTATATATATTAATTTTTTTAAGAATTGAGCAATCCTTGTCTAACCTTTTTGTCATGCCTTATCTTAAGCCGAGGGTCTTTTGAAAACAACCTCCCTACCTTATTAGGGGTAAGCTTTGCGTACACTTTACCCTCCCCAGACCCCACATGTGAGATTACATTGGGTATGTTGTTGTAGTTGTAGAATTGAGCAAAAGGACTACTCCTTAATGTTAAAGTGCATAGTTGGAAACACCTGTCAAGGTGACACTTATTTTGAGACAGAGGGACTAAATCAAAGTTAAAATGGGACGGAGGGAAATGATTTTGTTTGCGCAATACCAGGAACACATGAAATATATTTACAATACCGTGTGGCGAATTCGAAGGAGTCCATGGGATGATTCATTAGTGGGCAGAACTATTTTGTCATCACTATTCGTGTGTTCATCGGCGGCGACGGAAACATGTGTTGAGAAAGAATTCCGACATCTCAGCAACTTGTTCCTAGTACAACTGTTGTTCTTGGACGGATAGAGAAGAAAAAGACTGCTAATTTGACGAATTGGGAAGCAAGAAAAGGTGCTATTGAGAGGAGAAAGGGATTTAGAGGAAGTGAAGAAGAGAGAGCGTGAAGAAGATAATGATAAAGCCATTGTTCTTCCTAGAGCCCCAGCATACGAGTACTTCATTTCCCCCCTTTTGGCTGTTAGCTGCTGTGAGTCATGTGGTTTTTGTGGAGGAGGTTTTGTTTGCTCCTATTTCACTCACACTTTTGGAACGGCTAAGCAGTAAAATTAGTACTCTCTCTTTTGGCCACCAAATAAAATGTCAAAAAAACTATACTGCAGTAGTACACTACTATTTTGTTAGAGAAATGAAGATAATTTTACTGTCATGTACCAAAATAGGACCTAATTACCTTTTTTTTTTTATAGATACTACTACTAGTAGCAATTTAAGAGAATATATGATAGAGCTATTTTCACCCAATCTCCTTTTTCTTTTTTCTTTTTTAAACTAATTTTACTGGGCACCTTCTACCTCTGACTAGCACAGCTATTAATATCCTATTTGGTCAATCTTTTGAAAGGCTAAAAGTGCTTATTTTTCCAAAAAGTGTTTATTTTAAAATTTGAAGTGTTTGGGAAAGCTTTTGAGGAAAAATAAGTGTTTCTGGAGAGCAGCAGAAGCTGTTTTTTAGACGCTAAAAAATATTTTTTGTTCAAAAGCACTTTTGAAAATAAGCTGACTTTAAAAGATTGATCAAACAGGCCGTGAGTAACTCTATGCACCGTAGGAAAAAAATTACTTAGTGTTTTTCTTTGCGTTGAGATTGAACCTGAAACATCATGGTTCTCAATCCACTTTATTGACTACTAGGTCACAACCTTGAGTGGAATTTCTCTCCATCTCTCTCTCTTTCAACAACATAAATACAACATACCCAGTAAAATCCCACAAAATGAGGTCTGGGGAGGGTAGAATGTATGCAAACATTACCTTTACCTTGGGAGGTAGAGATGTTGTTTCCGATAAAGCCTCGACATAAGGAAAAGGAATTAAAGCAGTACAAAAAGTCATAGCAAAATAGTATAAAAGCATGATAAAAATGTCTGAAAAAGGAATCGTAACTGTCACAAATTAATACAATAATCAAAGTCCAAGAAACAACAAATATTATCATAAATTGAATGACAAGAAACTATAAGAATAATACCACGACTACTAGTATTACAATGCTCAAATACCTACTAACCTTCCACCCTAATTTGTGTCCTCCATAACATCCTATCTGAGGTCATGTCCTCAATAAGTCGGACTTGCGTCTTTTCTTGTCTAATCACCTCTCCCCAATACTTCTTTGGACTACCTTTACCCCTCCTAGAACCGTCCATAGACAGTCTCTCACGCATCCGAATTAGGGAATCCGTGCATCTCCTCTGCACATGCCTGAACCATCTCAGTCTCACCTCTCGCATTTTATCCTCCATAGAGGCCACTCCCACCTTGTCCGGATGGCTTCCTTTCTTATCCTATCTCTCCTAATATGCCCACACATCCATCGCAGCATCCTCGTTTTCGCAATTTTCATGTTCTGAATGTGAGAGTTCTTGACTGGCCAACATACGGTCCCATACAAATATAGTTGGTTTGACCACCACTCTGTAGAACTTGCCTTTAAGTTTAGGTGGCACCTTCTTATCACACAAGACTCCGGAAGCGAGTCTCCATTTCATCCACCCCGCACCAATATGGTGTGTGACATCATCGTCAATCTCTCCATTTCCTTGAATAATAGACCCAAGATATTTGAAACTTTCTTTCCTTTGAATGGCCTGAGTACCGAGCTTCACTTCCACTTCCACATCCACCTCCTACGTCCCGCTACTAAACTTGCACTCCAAGTATTTTGTCTTGATCCTACTCAACCCGAACCCTTTAGATGCCAAAGACTGTCTCTCTCAATCACATTTCTTTTTACATATTTCAACATACCCAAAAGATTCAGAACAATAATTTTCACATTTGGGTTTTGATTTTTGAGTGTCAAAACTTTCAATGAAGGTCACTTTTCTTTTTAGATTTGGGTTTTAGTTTTCTGGTTTCAAACTTCAATGGATGTCACATTCTCTTCTTAAATTCAAAAAATAGTTGAATTCAACTTAGAAATGAGTTTCTCAAATCCAAACACATTCAAACCTCTCTTTTAGGTGCTCGAAATTTGAGACTTTCGAACTTAATTTTTTGAGTACTCAACAATGCTATGTATACATTTTTTCTTCTAACTCTCAATTTACACAACTCAAGGTTAAAATCAGATGATTACTCAAAATCTCAATTTCATAATTCAGTCAAGGATTAAAAAATTTCACATAAGATTTTGATTTCCTGCAATTGAATAATGACGGACAACGAAAGTTTTTTCTTCGTCTTCCACTTTTTCTTTGCAGGAAAATGATTTTTGCATTCTAACGGTGAAACGAGTGGCGGTCTAGTGGCGGTGAAATGACTTTATTTTGTGTATATGTCTACTGTATGTCACATGTATATGTATTATATACTTTCTTTGTTTCATAATGAGTTGTTTTTTTACCTTTTCATTTTGCTTCAAAAAAGTGGTGTTTTTTTCTTCCAATTTTATCATAATTTAAATAAATGAAATTTTACATGAATCAAGATTTTTTTTTTCAAGACATTTGATAAAGGGTGTTTTTTCTTACTTTTCTTTTTTTTATAAAACGGAGGGAGTACATTTTAAATATATATAGATAGATATTTTTGTGTGTGTGTGTATGTAAAGAAAATTATAAATATATTTATAAAGTGGCACCTGCAATTGGTGTATAGTGCCAAGTTCCGTCCACAATGCGTATTTTTTTTTTCTTCTTATTTGCTTCTTATTTTCTTACTTTTTTCTCTTCTTTTGTTATAATCTATTTTGCTTCTTCTCTTTTTTCTTTTTCTTTATTGTTCTTGACTCTCTTTTCCTTATTACGAGCTCCACCTTATGAGTTACTATGGACTTTTTAAATTTTGTTAATTCTTGCTTTTTTTATAATTCATATCTTAAGACAATTTATGTGACATTTCTCGCTTTTCAAAATTCAAACGTTTTAATTTTGATCGTACATAATTTTTAAATTTTTCAAAATAAAATTTACATAACTGAAAACTTAGTAAAAAGTCAATAATTATAATTTTTAAAATAATTAAAAGGCATATGAAAAATTACGGTCAAATAAACAACTCACGAACTATTGTAATCCCCACACATTATGTATCTACTTTTCTAGTTCTAGTTTTAATCCTTGACGTATTATAAATGAATATTAAATTTGTGTTGATAAGTAATACTTTTGAAGTTTATGCTTTGTTCAAAATTATTATAGTTATTAAAAAAATTGTTTAGTCGATTTGTTTATATAAATTGAAAAAAGTAATCGACATAAAAAAGAATCAAGTCGAACACATCAAAATCTTGGATCCGTGCTTTGAGTACATGACATATATATATACCACATTATGTCGAGTGGTGGAACAAGTGGTGGTTTTGGTGATTTTTAGTGGTTGTTTAGTGGCGACGGAATGATTTTATTTCGTGCGTGTGTAGTGTGTATGCTATACTCTATATGTATGTCAAACTGTATCAGTATTAAAGAATACAATGCTATACAATGTATATCAAGTGCATGTCCAGATTGTTCTTGAGAATTTCGTCCCTGTTCATAGAGCTGAAGTTTTAGAAGGATTCATAGTGAAGTAGAGAAGAGGAGGAAGAAGAAGTTGGGTATTAGAGATGGCGAGAATGTTAACGATCAGAATTGGTCGTTGTTGACGGCGTTTTCACCTTTGATGTCATACCAGCCG
Organism: Lycium ferocissimum; assembly: GCF_029784015.1. Lineage (NCBI taxonomy): Eukaryota > Viridiplantae > Streptophyta > Magnoliopsida > Solanales > Solanaceae > Lycium > Lycium ferocissimum. Next base: position 47,951,084 of record NC_081352.1, read on the forward strand.
GCTTTCTTGGGATCTCGTTTCTTCTTCTTCTTTTTTTCCATTTTTTTCAGAGGATATTTTTTCTTCTCTAAATACCCAATGACGGAAATTTTTTGTGAATTTTAGTTTAAGAGATGATTGAAGTGAGTTCTCGATATCTTCTTGCTACTGGTAGTTTGAATCTAGGGAAATATCATGGGAGAAAGACATGAATTGGAAGGAGAGAGAAGATATAAAGAAATTTTGTGGGATTTATTAGACGTTGTATATGTTTTGTAAAGAGACTATTACTATATTTTGAAAACGGAATGATATTATTTGTTATAGTAATTATGATTCTATTCTAGAAAATTATCCCAAAAAGTTTTGTGGGCATCAATCTTGCACCTCAAGCTCGTAAATTAGTTTTACTGGGGTTTACTTCACCAATTAACTTATTCTCAATGTATTGGCTGTTCAAAGTTCAAACTTAACTAGTATTATGTCAGGTTACATGAATAATTTAGCAGAGTTATTGACACTGTTCTCTTGCGTCTATGGAACAATATTATTGTTGTTGCCATGCAGTTGGCAGCACAATTTTGTTTTTTCTAATTAGTACCAAGGTCCAGGGTGAGCCGAGGGTCTTTCGGAAATCAAACAACCTCTCTACCTTTCAAGGTAGAAGTAAGTTCTGCGTACTCTCTACCCTCTACAGACCCCATATTGTGGGATTTCACTGAGTATGTTGTTATTTTTTGTTGTTGTTTGTTGTTGTACCAAGGTCCTGGGTCAAAAAGAAAATTCAAGGCTCGGGGTATAGGTGCAGCTCCCTTTTCTTCCTTTATAATATTAAAATTAGTTTTTTACACAGAGAACGTAACGGAAAAGGAGAGCTTGCGATTTCTTGGATTAAAACTGTGGTACCAAAAAATACCTTAGAATTTACTGTAAATATAATAGTACTAAAAAGTTTAATGTCCAATCCTTATGTTTAGTAAAGGAAAATTTCCTAGAGGTAAAGTAATTCTGTGGTAACTCTATTTCTTTGCCTAAAATCTTACAATTTCTTTTCCTCCAAGAAAAAAAGGTTTTCTTTCTCCTATGTAGAAAAGGGTTTCCCTTTTCCTCAATATATTGTATCAAAACAAAAAATCTCTAAAATTCTCTCTTTGTATGTCTTTTTTCCTTCTCACGAGTCTCTAATTTTATCGCACCTTCGAGTTAAATTTCACTTTGCTATTCAGGTATGCGTATATTACATTTATTTATTTATGTAAAATTTAAATTTTTAGTGTCAAATTTGTTTGAAAGTTAAGAAGGAATAACATGCATGAATAGTGATGAATTCACGATGCATGTGATAATAACAATTATTATATTTATATCATAGCTTATCATGGTGACGGTAAGTTATTGGATGGTAAATATTGTATGGGTGATATATATAGCTAATCGTATAGAAATTTAAGAATTGATTATCGGGTTTAGTAGTAAATGTTTATGGGCTACTATACAATAATAATTAGATTCACAATTAAATATTTAGGACCTGTTTGGCTATGAAAATTATTCACTTTTTTCTGGATTTTTTTTTTTTAACTTTTTTTGAAAATCAGTGTTTGGCCATGAAAATTTCAAATACAACTTGAAGCTGTTTTTACTTTTTTTACTTTCAGTTTTTGGACCATTGCATTTATTTTTTTCTTTTCAAATTTTACCCTAATTTTAAAAAGAATAAAAATGACCCCATTTATATCTGTCACCAAACTATTGCAAAGCTCTACTACCATTACCCATTATTCTAAACTTCATAGAAAAAGTGTTTGGTCAAGCTTTTGAGAGAAAATAAGTGTTTCTGGACAACGGAAGCTATTTTTCAAAAGCAAAAAAAAGATAGCTTTTTTCCAAAAGCACTTTTGAAAAAATATATATAAAAACACTTTTTAAAAGCTTGATCAAACAATAATTGTTGCTCAAAAAGTATTTTTTATTTAATTAACCAAACACAAACTTCTTCTCATCAAAAATATTTTTTTGAAAAGAAGTTTTCAAACTAAACCGATTTTAAGAGTTTGGCCAAACATGCTGTAAATCCACCACTGTTTAAATGGTTTTTTCTTTCTGTAAGTTAATAGTTAATAAGAATATGAAATTATATATTTATTGCAGAAAGTAAAGAAGAAAATCAAATGGCGTATAAGAAACAATCAATCACAAGCGCTGTGAGAGAGATGCGAAAGGAAATAGAAAGAAGCAGAAGAAGCAGCAGCAGCAGCAACATTTCTGTACCAAAAAGAAGCAGCAACAATATTACGGTGATATCGCTGCCAAAAAGGGAGATGGCTTATAATAATCCTGTTTACCCCGAAATTAGGTAATAAGTTAAATTTGTAAGTGATGTATAGGATATGTGGACACTTTAATCTATTTTGATTAAAGAGAAATGTATTTGTGGATTTGTTTACAGTGACTTATGAATATATAAGCTGATAACTTGGATGAATATGTTAATATTATGGATTTGAGCTAAATATATACGTATATTGCGGTACTATATCGTATTGGTTGAATCAAGTCAAAGAACACTAAAATCCGGACCAAAATTAGAGAGAGAGAGAGCTTCAATATAAATTCTATTACAATGTTTTAGATTCTGAAAATCCAACCCTTAAAAGTAAGGAAGTGCCCCCTATTTATAGTTTTGTCCTATGGGCCTCTCATACAACATAAAGCCCTTTTAAAATAAAGAAAGCCCTAAAAAGGATAAGGTTGGGTCATATGGTCTGACACCCGTACGATTGGCAGCATTATGTGGCAGAATGGTCTTGACATGTGTCAATCGAATAACTGATCAACCGGATTAACGGCCACGATCAACCCGGCCATGGGAAAACCGGACTAACGGCCACGATCAACTCGGTCATGGATAAACCGGACTAACGGCCACGATCAACTCGGCTATAGAGAAACCGGACTGGCTGTGATAAGGAGTTTGCCCCGGATAAACCCTGACCACGTTTTCCTCGACTCGCCAGCAACCACTTCGATGCAACACCCCGGTCCGAACGTTCGTGTTTGTTTCTTGATTCCCTTGATCCGGTCTCACCGGTTCAGCGTTAACCCAAATTTTGCGTATACGAATAGATCCCCACACTTTTCGGACGAAGTTTTGCCGGAGTAAAGGGAAGTGGATGAGTCACGAAACCGGTGGTTCCATAAGCCCGTTCTTATCTTTTCATTTTGACGGGAACAGTTACGTCACGTCCTCCTGCCATCTGCTACGTGTCACGCCCCGAACGACCAATTTTGATAACCGCCGTAACGCACGTCATTTCAAATCACATCTCATTAATTATGAGACACGTGACATCCCCAGTTGGTTGGGATCTGCAACCGTCTCAGATCCCATGCCTATATAAGGCACTTTCCCCTTCACTTCATCATTTTTACTTCATTTTGCTTCTCTTTTCACCTTCAAATCATCTTTATCTTCACTTCAAATCGCCTGCATCTCACCTTTCTCGTTGATTCAACCGTTCTCATTCCCAAATTCGTTGCATACATTGATTGTAAGAATCCTCTCATCTGCTGTTTTTCGATTGTTTCTTCTCACTTTGTTATTTTCAGTTCTCCTTTCTATCGCTGCTTCTATCTTCTTGGAATTTCTCCCTTATCAAATTTACAATCTCCTTTTCCATT
>NC_081352.1:47954843-48004769 GCF_029784015.1 Lycium ferocissimum
ACAATGTTTTAGATTACCGAAAATCCAACCCTTAAAAGTAAAAAAGTGCCCCCTATTTATAGTTTTGTCCTATGGGCCTCTCATACAACATAAAGCCCTTTTAAAATAAAGAAAGCCCTAAAAAGGATAAGGTTGGGTCGTACGGTCTGACACCCGTATGATTGGCAGCATTATGTGGCAGAACGGTCTTGACACGTGTCAATCGAATAACTGATCAACCAGACTAACGGCCACGATCAACCCGGCCATGGGGAAACCGGACTAAGGGCCACGATCAACTCGGTCATGGATAAACCGGACTAACGACCACAATCAACTCGGCCATAGAGAAACCGGACTGGCTGTGATAAGGAGTTTACCCCGGATAAATCGGATTTTACGATTTTCCTCCGACTCCTTCTGAGTAACCACTTTTGATGCAACACCCCTGGTCTGAGCGTTCGTGCTTGTTTCTTGATTCCCTTGATCCTCGGTCTCACCGGTCTAGCATTAACCCAAATTTTACCGTATACAAATCCCTTTCTTGGGAAGAATGTTCAGCTTTTAGTAAATGTCTGTGTTCTTGGCGATATTCTCGCCGATATAGTATGTCATTGTTTGTATGGTTGGTAAAATGACTATGATTTGCTATGTTCTATAATGTTGCAGTTTGGGACAAATCAAAATCATTAAATCTGAAGGCGTTTAGTATGAAGAAAAACATTTCTTTTGGGAAATGGGTGATGCTCTTCTTTTTAGTTTTTGGTTGGCAAATCGAAACATTTGTTTTTATTAAAATTCAGACCTCTGAAACCAAATATACAACAACATACATAGTGTTATCTCACAAGTTTGGTTTGGGGAGGGTAGGAAATACGCAGACCTTGGGGATAGAGAGGTTGTTTCTGATACAACCTCGGCTCAAAAGAAATTTGATGCAGGAAGTTAGAAAAGATAAATATCAATATGAAGATGTGCATTAAAATTTAAATTTTTAAATCTGAATACATATTTGATTATTAAGATGTTGTATTGAGATCCGAATATGTAATGACCCGTTAGGCCGTTTTGATGATTTTACCCCTGTTGACCATTTCCTAGCTTCATTAGAGTATATTTGACTAGTGGGACGGGTGGCGCGATTCCCGAGACATTAGGATGTGATTTGAGTGAGAAAATAGAATTTTTGGGAATTCATAAGTGGACGGTTGACCAAAGTCCACATCGGGGGTAAATGGATCTTTTTGCTACGATTCCATTAGGTTGGGAATGTCGATTATGACTTGTTTTAGTAGTTGGTTCGGTTACCGAGGAACTCGAGGTATTTTGGTTGGAAATTTATTATTAAGGCATTTGGGGTTGACTTGGTCAAGATGGCCTCTTTTGGAAATTTCGAGTGCGCGAGCGAGTTTGTAGCGTGCTTTGGGAGGGGTATGCATATTTGGTTTATGTCCGGAAGGTCACGTGCATCGTCGCACCTGCGAGGATCTGAGTGCAGGAGAATCACTTAATAGAATTGGATATTTATCCTCATTTTGTGATTAGACCTCTCATTCACATATTTGGCTTTTGGGAGCTCGGTTTAAGGGGATATTGGAAGATTTTGCAAGATACATCTATTGGGTAAGTTTCTAATCTCCATATTTCGATTATATCACGGATTATTAAGGGTTTTGACGATAGAAATCGTGATTTGGATTAAGGAAAATTGAGGTTTTATGAGACCTAGGTTTGAACTAAGCTTTTCTTCAATTGAGCATGATATTGATGTTGGATTTGATTGATTTTCTAGATAAAAACTCTATAAATCTTGGCTAAATTAATTTTGGATCAAATTTTCTATTTTGCCCTTCTTTGCTCGGAATCCTATTTTGGGTGACTTTTTGGGTTCGGATTTAAAGTATGTTAATATGGTTATCGTTGGATTCGTATGACATCCTAGAACAATAATTTGACCTTATTGAACCCGATTTTCCTACAAAATTACCATTTTGACCTTTGGAATTTAGAACGGGGTTTTAGATTGACTTTCTAAACCCAAATTTTCTATAAGGTCATATGGGTATCGTTTGACTCATATTCTTATGTATAATTTGTGTTTGAACAGATTGGGATCGTTCAGAGGCTTTATGAAAGGGCAAGGCATCGTTGTGATTTCGGACTCCTATTCCAGGCATGTTTAGACTATAAACCTTAACTTAAGCGTCTTGGTTGGTTAACGTTGGACTAATAAGAGGGGACAATTGGGTAAGATAAAGGGGTTCCGATACTTGTGAGGTGACGAGCACTTGTATCGAATACCGGTGCCATGATAAGGGTATTTGCGCAATTTCAGTTGTATAGTATGGTCTGAATGCCATGCTTTGGGCATTAACTGATAGCATAGAATGATTCGAGTCTATGATTGGGATATGAGGTCCCTTATTTATTACTTCTATGGTTATTACATGTCTTATCTGTGATTGTATGTTCTCATCACTCCTAAATGCTCATTTAAAAGTGAAAAAGAGCTAAAGATTGAGTCTTTATTGCTTAGCTTGATGGCTTATTATGTTGCATGTCATATTTATGATTATTTAGTATCTCATGTGCAATTGAGGACACTAGTGAAAGGGTCCGATGGGAAATGATTCCAGACGGAGTAATGGTGATGGTATTGTGCGCCAGATTAACTATATGATAGGTAATGTGGGCCTAAAGGCCGAGTATTGTGATTTTGAGCCTACGGAGCTGAGTACAGATATTGGAAGCATAAAATGACTGAGACCCAATGTGATTTGGGAGATCTAAGAATGTCGGGTTGGTACATGGACCTCGTGAGTCCCCTATGGGTCACGATTCATAGAATTTGAACGTGAGTGTATCGGGAGTTAGAAAAGGCTTTCCATCTGCATATCATTGCGTATCTTTACTTCTTATTGGTTTACTTGTGTACGCATGTCTTATTTCACTTTTTGTTTGATTTGCCTTAAATCTCGTTTTATATTTGACGGACTTGAGGATTAGAAGCTTCACATATGCTTGTAACCCGAGATTATTGTGGTTTATTATGATTATTATTACTATGGACTAACAACAGTTAAGTGTAGAGAAAGTAATCGTAGACCAACCCTCGTCTCCGTTTTCGTTAGGGTCGATCGACGATGCTGCTAAATACACATTGTTTTTTTACTCAGGCTACACTTGTTGCACTCTTTTGGTGTGCAGATTCAGTGCCTAGTACTGACGGTTCACGTGACTACTCGGCTGCTCGTTGAGGAGACCATTCCGGAGAGTTCGGGGTGAGCTACATGCCGATCCGTAGCACCGGATCCTCTCCATCTATCTTTATTTCATGCCTTTTCATTTCAGACAGCATTTGAGTACCATTTCAGACTTGTATTCATACCTTAGTAGTTCTTGTACTAGTGACACCAGATTTTGGGGGTTATATTACTTACTTCGTATTTCTATGCTATTAATGATATTTATTAATGATATTTCAAGACTATAAATTGACTTGTATGATATTTCCGCATGTTTAATCATATTTTCGTACAATTTGGGTAGTGAATGGCTAACTAACTTGAGGAAGTTAGTGCCTTCACGGCTTTCTAAAATGCACGTGATAAAATACTAAATAAATATGATTGTTTTGTTTTCTCGACATATAAATGTATAAACGTTGTCTTTATTAAATATTAATAAATATAAAATTTAAATAAAATATTAAATTAATCTAATGCAATATTAATAAAATAGTTTTAAAAATTATATGATGGTTGGTGGTGGTAATGGCTAGTGGCGTGGTTATAAGTGCTAATTGAGGATAGTGTTGGCTAATGTGCCACTTGTGGGTAGTTGCTAGTGATGAAGGTGGCAGGCAACAATTGTTAATGGTAGTGATTGATGGTATTAGTAGGCGGTAGCAATAATTGTTATGGATGATAGTAATATATAGCTAATGGTGATGATGAATGATGATGGTGGTTGGTAATATATTGTAGTGATTAATGTTGGTCGTCTGTAATGTTACATTGGTGGTTGTTGCGGTAATGGTGGTTAGTGGTGATGATTGTAAATGGTGGCTAGTGATGGTGATGGCTGACTGCGGTGATTCGCGGCGGCAATAGTTGTGGGTGGTGGTAGTTGATAATGTTGGGCGGTGACAATTAATAATGAAAGTAAATGGAGTAATGGTGAGCTGTCATCTTTAATTCGTACCGACTTTAACATCTCAAATAATTCGTCAATCGAAATTGTGTGCAAAAAATTATGATCGTTTTATCAAAGAAAATGCAATCGCAGTCTATGCGGCGCACAACCATATCATAGAACCCTCAGGCTTATATAATCATCTATTTCTTTCTACTATACTATCTATCTACTTAAAATATTGTCGATTCTAGTCCACTTAGTTTATTTAAGACATAAAATTAATTTTTTTTTTCATCTTATTTTATCAATTTTGACTAAGAACTAAGAAGTTAAGTTTAATTCAGATTAGTTAATAATTAATCATTTTGCGTAGCAAAATGATAAGTCGAAAAGCAATAGGAACTAGAATAAATAGTGCAGTAGCATTATATGCAAGAAAATTTACTTTCATAAGCCCATCAATTTTTACGTCGCAATAACTCGGGATTTAATCTCATATAGAGATGATAAATATGGAATATTATCTCTCGATCTTGAATGGAATCAATATTATGAATAACAACATTTCAACTATTAAATCAATTCATGGACACAAAAAGAATAAATTCGGGTGCTCCTGAATCAAGAGATTCTTCTTCCTAAATAGCACTCTTGTTAGTACCGAAGGAATTCTACTATTTCTAAAAAGATCAACGATTTTGGGACAAATTTGTATTTTATGAAAGGGGTTAGAGTTTCTGGCTTGCAAGTGGCAATTTAGTGTGTTATACCCTATTTTAACCAGGGTCAAAATAGTTTACAATATCCCGGTAATTCCGGGGTTAATTTAAAGTTTAGGAGTCGCCACCTAATTATTTACGGTGAATTAGGGCACCTAAGGTTAATTAAAGTAATTATCTACAGTTGATTTTTGTTTTAAAGTCTACGAAATCAAAATTCTGGGTAAGGGTTCAACTAACCTAGAGGGAAGGTATTAGGCATCCTCTAAGTTCCATTAATAATGGTTAATCCGACCAGACTTAGATCTAATTAGGCTAAGTGTAAATGTAGTGTTATAGAAAAGAAAATAACTTTATAAGTATTGCTAGAGTCATAAATAATGTTATTTAAAATAAGCCTTGTGGAAAATATGACAGTTTGCATATAAGTGATAGCTTTTAACAGAAGACTCGGCAGATTTGGACCTTTGATAAAATTATGTCATATGGACATGGTGATGTGAAAAATCTAAACTTATCTTTCTTTTCTTTATTTAACCAATTTCGGCTAAAATATGTGTACTTTGATAAATCTTGAAGAAATTATTTATAAAAAAGGTTCTTAAATTTATATATTCGTGTATTAGTAGCATTTTGAAATTTTGAGATAGCAGGAATAAAATATGATTCTATTGACTCAAGTATATAGTTACGCTATTTGCAAATTAATAAGTAAAATAAATATTAGATGCTATAAATAGTTCTGACATAAAAGGAAATGGAGCTTATGGAATTAATCGGTCTTTCTTAAATTAACTACCCTTTAACTAGAGCTAAATTCCATGCTAATCTACTAGAGTTCATTTAGCTAAGGAAACATATAAGTAAAAAGTTAGCTGCACAAATACCAAATCAAACGCATAAAAATGAAACTAAGGAGCAAATGAAATCAAAATGAGCTCAGCCCACTTTAGGACTGCCGATCTGCTACTATTGGGCTTTTAGCCCAGTAATTCCTTTACATAGGCTACTGCGGACAGAGGCTGGATTTTGTTGGGCTTCGACCCAACATTGAATGCAGGAGGAGACGAGCCCTCGGACTCGTATGCGAGGTCATGCACAAAGACAAAAGAAAAAAGGAAAAGGATTAGTATATAATCAATGGATAATGTTAAACATGTAAAAATATAACTTAAACAAATTTGTAGATTGTGTATACTATTTCAAGTATAGCATCTGTTTTAGCGATTAGCAAAATGCCACAGAAATTGAGGTGCGGACTTGCAAGTGCGAAACAATAAAGAACATAGCAAGCTGAGAGCAACAATAGTTCAGCCCGAAGGCACCACAACGATTGACTCAAGCGAAATTGCAATAGTTCAGCTTGAAATACAGCAACATTTCACTTTAAATCGCTCAACATCTTGTCACTAGGTGCAATACTTGTGTCAAAACTACCAGACAACGAACTAGGCAGCAAGGCATAGCACTTTCAAATATGTTCATGAGAATGCACCACTACCATAACTAAGAAAAGCAAAACCGGTGAGAAACTGGTCCAAGAAAGGAAGAACAATAAAGGGCAAAAGCGATCCTATTCTAAAAAAAAGGCCTCAAGAATGCAACTCGCTTGGCCTCAAATGGCAGTAATGACTTTACCCAAATAAAGCAAAGATGTGCCTCAAGTGTAGCAGTTGTTTTCTCAAACAGGACAAAGAATTCACTCAACGATTCATGTCAGCAGCAAATTCATCAAGTGTAAAATCAAGCAGGGAAAAACAAACTTATCCCAAATAAAGCTCTAGGGAACTCAAGTGCAAACTCTGCTCTTGCGACAAGCAAACCAACAATGTAACAATAATACAGAATCCTCTTATTAACAGCCAATAGGTAAAACTCACACCCCAGACGGGAACAGATTAACATAAGACTCAGGATAACTATTTTTGAATATACAACCATTTCAACAACCTATACTCCTAGAATATGTCATGAACAAAGACAACCAATATAGAATATGGCATCAGAGACAAGACAAACTTGAATGGTCAGCTTTCTTTCACAAAGGCTTACTTCTACTTAAGATGGAGTGAAAGTTACTTCAAACAGTGTAAGACAAGTAGGGATGGGTTCTTTAAGAATCATACAATCATGAAGCAAAACCGCAATGACTAGAACATCGATACAGGGGTCTGGGTTATGACTAAACAAAAGGCAGATTTCAACCTTTCAAGATAGGAAAATAATAGAAATTGCGAGTAAGATGTCTTCATGAACTAAAAGGAAGAAAAGGTTCATGCTTTGTCTACAGGAGAGGAAACACAGTAAAGCGACAGTAGATGAAAAAGACAGAGTCTTTGGGGTATAAATTGAAGCCACAGTGAAACAACAACAACAACGGAAAGCAACGAGAAACAAAACAAGAAAGTAAGTAACAAACTGGATAACAACTCTGACTACACTTACTATTTATAACATCACTCTTTTTAACATTAAAACTATGAAATCTCTGGTAGTTTAGGATTCAAATTGACCATAAGATTAAGTCCTCATTAGCTTACACATGATAGGCTGCAAACTGAAAATGTTTCTTACTGCACCTACTAATTTGATAGTCGAATTGACAGTTTCACATGAATCTAAACAATATGCCAGACGAATCAACAAGTAAGGGGAGGATAGGCTGAGGTTATGTGCTAAGTTTTAAACCAGAAGTAGAGCAAGAAATGGAAAGCGCAAACAAAAAGGTATTGAATGGAACAGGGACTAATCAGTTTGGCAACTCAAATCACTTATCTCTTTTTTATGAACATAATTTAGACTTAAGCAGACTTATGCAAACCAATATGCAACTTGAAATGTTATCTTTTTGTATGGTATACGGATATATACACACTTAGGGTGAGCTTATGCTATCAAATACCAAACAGCCACTTACCAAATAAGGAAGGTGTAATCAAGTTATACTAACAAAAACTACAGCTGACCATGATTGCATTGAACCATACTAAGTATCCAAATAAACGAGCTAATATAAAAATCAGCATATGACCAGTTAGTGTTCAAATTAACCGCCTTAAGACATGCTAACGACTGGATAAAACTCACTCGACAGATGCTTAACAGTTACTAACTCGACATTCCAACACATAGGATAAGTTAATAAGTGAACAAATCTAGCATGTATGACTCTTAAACTGACTACATGATTGATAGATGCTGTACTATATTTAACCAAGATTAAGCTCACCCAAACCGAACAGATACCAACAGAGATGTCAACTAACACACAAACGCAAATGACTGAAACACACGGAAATATTAAAATAAATAAAAGGAGAGGGTTCACCGACCTTCTGCGGGTGCAGTGAAGTGGGGACGTCAAGTCTCGAATCTACACTCGACTGCGACGAACTCGAACTCGAAAAAAGTCCTTCGAACCGAAGATTTCGATAGCACCGAATACTCTTTTTTAAAGGAAGTTTGGTTTGATTTTTTTGAATAATCTTAAAACGTAAGTAAAAAATGACTCGAAACAGACTGGAATGTGGACGGGTTCAAAATCTAAAGTAATGGAAGGATCAAAAATGTTGAATGCCGTAAAAAATCCCCCCTTTCGGCTATGGGCTTAAGGCCATTTTATAGTAGATGAACACTAGGGTTCTTCGTTTTTTGAGCGGGATTTTGAAATCAAATTTGTTTTCCAAAAAAAAAAAAATCAGAACGTTGCGGGGTATTCTGACCTTAATCAGAAACCACGAAGATGGGGACAAAAATCGTTTAAAACTTGTACTCAGGAGAATCAAAAAAGTTGATAAAGAAAAGATTTTTCTTCATAAGTGGACAAAACCATTAAAATCATTTTAGAAAGCAAACAGAAAACAGTAAAATAAAACAAAACCCAACCCTTTTCAATCGTTGAAAGTCTGAGGGAGAAGGACCGATTATTAACTTCTTTTCCTCAAATGGCCATGCATGGTCTGTTTTTTGTGAAAACGATCTGTGATTTTACCAAAATCGTTGGTCGTAATAGGGACAGATGAAAGGAAAAAGAGAGGGAAAGGCGAGTGCGGAGTATTGCACGAAAAAGGATAGGCAAAAATCTGCCATTGCTAAAGTGAGGTTTGGATCTTGGTTCAAAATGGAAGGGATGAGAGAAAGAGACGAGGGAGAGGAGAGAGTGCGGCTGAGAGAGAGGGAAAGAAGAGAGGAAGGCTGTGTTTCTTTTGATTCATTAGGTTTAGGGATGAAAAAGGAGAGTTGGGCCGGGTGTGGGCTGGTCGGGTCGGGTATTGGGATTGGGTTGGTGACGGGTGAGTGGTAATGGGCTGGTGACGGGTGAGAATTGGGCTGAATTATTTTTGGTCCAAAAAATGTGGCCCTTTTCTTGCTTCAATTAATTTATTCTTGGCTTTTAACTTAATATCTAGTACAATATATGCTATGTAAATACAAATGGTAATTAGTATGTGACGAACCATTTAAAATTTGTAATAAAGTAATGAAAGTAAATAGTAGTAAAAAAAAATAGTGGTGAAAACGAAATACTTAGCTCGTTAATAAATTTAGAAACTCCAAGAAATAAATTAGAATAAAGGAGGGACGAAATTGGGTGTCAACATAGTGCTTCAAAATAATCTGTTTAACCAAGGTAAGTTACTAATGATTATGTGAATTCCTTCAGAAAGAGGTAAGATTGCTAACCCAACTTTACGAGTGATGATTAAATATGCTTATCTGGAGATTGAAAGCATGATCAATCATATAATTGGACAAAAAACTAGAAATAAAAGTTTATGAATTTAGGGTTCTTGAATTGAGAAGAATAGAGGAATTTTGTATTTGATAGAGAAATTCTAATTGTTGATTTCAACGGTTTTTGTTAACTCGATAGAAGGGACCCGACACTTTTGTAACCCAAAAAAAAAAAATTGGAACCAAACTAACCCATTAAGAAAAAAAAAACCAAACTAGGCTTCACGTACAGAATCTGTGCGTGAAACCCTTACCAAAAACCCCCCACCCCAACCTTTATTCTTTGGAAATCAAACCCAAAATTAAGGTTTTTTTCGTACTTTGACTGAAGATTAGTCACGTTTCAAAACACCAGAATATAAATATTTTATATGGAACTTAATATTTTTTTAGTGTACAATAATATCGGCTCATTACATCAAGTATACATATACATTTGGATCGTCATTTTAGGGGTCGTAAAGTACTCCGAAGTCGTTTGAAAACTTGTTATATTTAGGTTTAAGTGTCATATTTTATAGGGATTTGATTAATCTCTTTTGTTTTACTCCCAAAGCTATGAAAGTACTTTTTTCGTTCAAGAAAGATAGAAAAGAAAAAATTACTCTGCTTTGTATTAGGTTTTATTTTTCTTTTATGTCTTTTTTATTTTGTTATTGTATTGTGTAATCCGCACATTTTGAATGCGCAAAAATAAATATAATATTTAAAAATAATTCATCCAATACGAGAGGTTCATAATAATTAAAAAATATTTCATTTCATTAGCAACGAAATACATCATTAAATTACAGTAGATTTAAAAAAAAATCAAGTTCTAGACACTCTTCTACTTCCAGATGTGCTGCCACCACGGGAGTTTTGCCCACATGAACGCTTATCATGCTCAAATTGCTTAGATGTCGAGCACTTATGAGAGTAAGTCTTTTCGCTAACATCCATTTGATTGTGATAACGGGTTATTTTTTCCCAATTTACGGATATGGTTCTTGTTCGCAATCATAGAAAATGGCGCGCTGGCCAATAAGCTTGATCACCAAGGGGACGGAAGTGGCCGGAATATGCTAACCTTATATTCCTCTGCCACATAATCAGTTACATTTCTGGCCATTCTCTCAAAGCACTTGACTGCATGAGAACATGGCATGTGGTACGTTTGCCACTTACCACAAGTGCATGATTTTGTACGCTCAGTAACGATATGTTTGTTTCCTCCTTTGCCGTCGCAATAACCCGTTCTAACTTCATGCACTCGTTAAGTGACGTCATACTCGGTCATTTGGTGACCCTCTGCCTTTCTTCTATAGTGCTCCATCTTTTTGTAGGGCTTTAGCATCCATGTTCCATCCTCGGCTAATATAGCTCTGGCCTGCCTTGTCCTATCCGCAAATCACTTTACGACCTGCCTGAAAGTTAGTCTTACCATTGTGGTGACAGGTAGTCCTCGAGTAGATTTGAAGAGTCCATTGAAAGACTCCGAGCTGTTCGTTGTGAGCATGCCCCATCTCCTTCCTCCATCAGCATAAAGCGTCCATGTTTCAACTTCTAATTTCATCAACCAAACATATGCCTCTTCACTCACTTCCCTTAGTAGCTCCATTTTTGCAGCCCATTTTCTTTGTTGATGCTGCATCACAGCCCTCCATATCAATTTGTTTACAATGCCATTTCCAAACTTTGTTTGCAAATTAGCCTTTAAGTGCCTTAAACAATATCGATGGTAAGCATGTGGAGGCTGCCACCCTTCCAGAGTACGCATATTGTGCAATATGCCTTTATGACGATCCGATAGGACACATATGCCCTGACGACCCTTAATAACATGAGTTTGTAGATGAGTCAAGAACATCCCCCATGTCTTGTTGCTCTCGTTGGAAGCAATTGCGAAAGCAAGAGGGAATATTGATCCATTGGCATCCATACCTACTGCAATTAAGAGCTTAATGTCATATCGGCCATATACATGCGTCCCATATATCGATATCACATTCCGGCAGTGAGCAAAACCATCAATACTTGATTTGAATGCCCAAAAGACGAAGTCGAAAATTCTGCCTTCTAAAAGCCGCCACTGTACAACAGTGCCAGGATTAGCATGTTTTAGAGCCGCCATATACCCCGGCAATGCCTAAAAAGAGGATTCAAAGATCATCTCAAAAGCACGTTTACGCCCGAGAAATCCCTTTCTCTTGCTTATGATTTTACCATATTTTGAGTGGACCGTGCTAATACAAGTTTTGATAGGCATTCTGCATAAGTTTAAACAAACAACATTTAGCAATGATATTTTAATTGCTATAAGATATATAATGTAAACGGTCAGATAAGTTACCTTGGAGTTTTCTCAATGTGTTTAAGTAACACATGAGTATGCTCATGTTTATATCTAAATTAAAATGATCTGCTCGACTTTGTCCCATATCACAAGTGTGATTCGGGTGGAATTTTGTGATTTCCCACAGACCTTCAGGCTTAGCAATTCCCCGAAGCAGCCGCCGACAGCCTTGAGTATGTCGCTTACAAATCAGCCTCCATACTGATTTGTTTGAGTCATCAACCTTAAACTCCCTCATATCCTTTATACAATACATTCTGACAGCCCGTTGCAACATTTTTTTTTTATGTGAATTGCATTCGCTTTGCAAGGACGCATTTAATAGTCATGGGATTTTTTGGTTCAATCCACGTTTTTTGGTGACTTTGATCATCATCTCTTGTGAAGAAAAATGCATCCTCACGACCTTGGAGACTGTCAAAATATGGAATATAGTCAGAATGCCACTGCATTGGGCTGTCAAGAATTGGGTTTTCCGCCATCGGAGGTGGTACGTGGTGGTGAGTTGGTTCTGGGGACTAAAATACGTATCTTCTTCATCCCCTTCACTATCTTCATCATCGGTTACCTTTGCATTATTAGCTGGTTCATCCCCATCATTCTCTGATGTATCCACATAACTTGCACAATCAACGCCATCTAAGAAAGGCCTCCTCCTACACGATAAAAAACAAATGTTAAATTCCAAATTCAAATATATATATATATATATATATATATATATATATATATATATATATATATATATATATATATATATATATATATTCATATATATATATATAACATCAGGTGATGAACCTACACATATTGATAATGAGCATGGTGTAGAGAATGATCAACTCCACCAAACCGAGAGGACTCGCCTTTCATCCACAAGCTGGTACCACCGCTAATTTTGATAATAATCAGCACCGAACTGAGAATTATTATAATAATCAGCTCCACTGAACTAAGAATTATTATAATAATTAGCTCCACTGAACTGAGAGTTCTGATAATAATGAGTTGCTCCACTAAATTGAGATGATTGCCCAATATTACTCGTATCAGGTCTATAACTCCTACAAAGATTTAAAAATGGTTATTTACCAATACATACAATAAACACGTGCTACTGCACAAAATAATAATATAAGAATGCATATTTACCAAGTTTGATTTAATTGTTGGGTAAGATTTTCCAGCGGCACCTGGCCACTCAAAATACCCCCGTAAGAACTAAAATCTCCATACGTGTTAGCTTGACTGGGCTGTTCTTGCGGGACCTCTCGGGGTATCTTTTCAACATACATCTCAAGAACATTAAGGGCGACTAAATGTTTTAATTCTTCTAGCGCATTCAAATAATCCCTCAAAGAATCATCATCATTGATATAATGCCTACCATAAAGCACTATACCATTGGAAACTGATTGTGGATATCTTCCTGTTATAGAGATTTCATACTCATCTGTACTAACCTTCATTTTTTCATATATGTAAGTGACTAGTGATTCATAAGACATTTCAAGTGGACATTTAACATGAACGTTTGGTCTTTTATTGTAACGAACTGTACTATTATCATCAAGGATAATACCATCTCAATGTATTGAAACCTTAACTGGTGGAATATCTTGAGTCATTTTTTGTAGGAACTTTGATTTTTTTTTTGAATGACTTAAGAGAGGTTTTTTTGAATGACTTAAGAGACTTAAACTTATGAAATTGATGAGTTTTTACCTCGTCCAACATTCTTCTTAAATAGATTCATATTGACCTCTATTGCGCATTGAAACAATGCGTAATATGAATTAAATTCAAATAAACGGTCAAAAAATGCAGCATTGTATTGTCAAATTGGTCCTTTACGTGTCATAAAAAAGCTGAAATTGGCATGCATAATGTGTTGTCAAATCATATTCTATTGTGCATTGAAACATTACGTAATATGAATTAAATTCAAATAAACGGTAAAAAAGTGCAGCATTGTATTGTCAAATCGGTCCTTTATGTGTCATAAAAAAAAGCTGAAATTGACATGCATGATGTGTTGTCAAATCATGATCTATTGCGCATTGAAACATTGCGTAATATGAATTAAATTCAAATAAACGGTAAAAAAATGCAGCATTGCATTATCAAATCGGTCCTTTACGTGTCATAAAAAAGCTGAAATTGGCATGCATGATGTGTTGTCAAATCATGTTTTATTGCGCATTGAAACATTGCGTCATATGAAATAAATTCAAATAAACGGTCAAAAAATGCAGTATTGTATTGTCAAATCGGTCCTTTACGTGTCATAAAAGGCTGAAATTGGCATGCATGATGTGTTGTCAAATCATGTTCTATTGCGCATTGAAACATTGCATAATATGAATTAAATTCAAATAAACGGTCAAAAAATGCAGCATTGTATTGTCAAATCGGTCCTTTACGTGTCATAAAAAAAAGTTGAAATTGGCATGCATGATGTGTTGTTAAATCATGATCTATTGCGCATTGAAACATTGGGTAATATGAATTAAATTCAAATAAACGGTCAAAAAATGCAGCATTGTATTGTCAAATCAGTCCTTTACGTGTCATAAAAAAGCTGAAATTGGCATGCATGATGTGTTGTCAAATAATATTCTATTGCGCATTGAAACATTGCGTAATATGAATTAAATTCAAATAAAGCAGCATTGTATTATCAAATCGGTCCTTTACGTATCATAAAAAATCTGAAATTGGCATGCATGATGTGTTGTCAAATCATGTTCTATTGTGCATTGAAACATTGCGTAATATGAATTAAATTCAAATAAACGGTCAAAAAATGCAGCATTGTATTGTCAAATCGGTCCTTTACGTGTCATAAAAAAGCTGAAATTGGCATGCATGATGTGTTGTCAAATCATGTTCTATTGCGCATTGGAACATTGCGTAATATGTCAAAAAATGCAGCATTGTGTTATCAAATAGGCCCTTTACGTGTCATAAAAAAAAGTGAAATTGGCATGCATGATGTGTTGTCAAATCATGTTTTATTGCGCATTGAAACATTGCGTAATATAAATTAAATTCAAATAAACTGTCAAAAAATGCAGCATTGTATTGTCAAATCGATCTTTTACGTGTCATAAAAAAGTTGAAATTAACATGCATGATGTGTTGTCAAATCATGTTCTATTGCGCATTGAAACATTGCGTAATATGAATTAAATTCAAATAAACGGTCAAAAAATGCAGCATTGTATTGTCAAATCGGCCCTTTACGTGTCATAAAAAAGCTGAAATTGGCATGCATGATGTGTTGTCAAATCATGTTCTATTGCGCATTGAAACATTGCGTAATATAAATTAAATTCAAATAAACGGTCAAAAACTGTAGTACTATATATAACATGATTGACAAACAACTAGTATTCACTTTAAAACGAGTTACATAACATTCTACACCCAATTTGGTAATCTTGATTCCATTACATGTTTTACCCCAACAAACATATTTGAAGCAATGGGTAGGACATGGGAACTAGATGATGATGATTTTCATTACTCAAATAACCCTAACAAAAGATTCAATCAAGAATACAATAAAACAATGAGATAGGAGTGGAATTGGCGTGTTAGGAGGTCAAGCACTGGAGCAAAAGTTAGCTTCAATAGGCTTAAACGCCCAAAAAACGTGCTATGTCAATGCCTCGCGGAACTCCACAAGAGTTTAATTTTGCTCTTAATCGTTTTCGTGAAGAGAACAATCAGATGCAAATACGTTACCGTAGGGTAGAATATGGTATACGTGGTAGCACAAGATTTAGATTCAAGTGGGATTCGGACTGTGAAATGTCCGATGAAGATTAATATTTTTCTTATAATAAGGTAAGTAAGTAGGGTCATAAAGACCCCCCCCCCCCCCCCCGAGGGTACTTGGGGATTTGCAACTATATAAGTAGCCCTTTCTTTTGTTATTAGACTACAACTCAATGTCGAGTAGTAGAAACTCAGCTTGGTCTTTACTCCTTCCAAAAGAACCAAATAGCAGTGATGATGAGAGTTTAAATCATAACAGTTTTTCGAGTGATACCAGTGATTTCAAACTAGACGAGCTAAATCTGCACCTTCTTATAGAGCGTAATGATGATTTATGCAGTGTGAAATATTCAGATCCGCGAGAATATTATTGCGGTTTATGCTGTGAATGGTCACATCGGATTGCCGAATCAGAACGTCTTGTTCGTGACTTGAAAAATCTCAACGCTCCAATCCCAACAAGGTACTCAATAACCATGCCTCGAGTAGGTCCAGCAACTTGCGAGCTTGCCGTACAAAGGATTAGAAAAGAAAACAACAGAATGCTGGCAAGACGTTATAGATTTTACATACTAAAGTTGGCCGAAGAACAAGCATCATCAACCGGTAGAGAACTAACATCTCCTGAAAAAATATGTGTGTTAAGAGACCGCCAATATTGTTCTGAGGACGATATTGAGGACTTCTATTCTGATGATGATTAGGGTCTATTTAGGTTCACTGTCTTAGATTATGGGTCATTTAAGTTTCAGACTAAGGTTGTTAATTTGTATTTTTATTTTATGATGAAGTCATAAATTTGAATTAGTTTGGCATGTCTTTAATTCTTCAAAGTTTATTGTTAAAGTCTATTATGTATTGACAATTTAACAAAGAAACACAAATAAATTAGTACGTAAAGGGTGCGGATTACATTATAGGGGAAAAGGTACAACTAGTAAAAAACATAATCCATAGAAATATTAAACTTAATAAACTAAATACATATAAATAATGAACAACAACAAGATAGCACAAATAATCTTCCACAATTTAAGTTTTTCTTTCAAAGCTATTTTCTCGTGTTGAGCCTCTCTAAGTTTAGCCTTCAGCAAAATTCATTTTTTTTTTTTCGGAATCGGTGAGCAAGACCTCCAAAAGTTCAATTTTTTCTTCAGCTTCCACAAGCTTAAATTGCGAGTCCAACTTAGCGGTATCTCTAGAGATACGTGAAGTCGCGGTATCTCTAGAGATACGTGAAAAGTGGATTTTTAAACTTCGCCGTCACCGTTTTATCCACGCGAATGCTATCTTCCCATCGGAAGTGTTTGCAACCGCCCATATCCTATAAACATTACAAGAAAATCATTTTTTTAAAGTAAAATATATGGATAACGTGAAAAAAAAACACTAAAAAATGTAAAAACACTTACTTCGGGCACTTTACAACGCCAAAAACGGCGACCCGCATTATCTTGGGTCTTTGATGTTTTTAGTTTACAGTAATAACTGCATTCACAAATATCGGGTTGTATAGCAAACATTAAAGTTTCAAAACTTTGAGACATG
This sequence comes from Lycium ferocissimum, assembly GCF_029784015.1. Classification (NCBI taxonomy): domain Eukaryota; kingdom Viridiplantae; phylum Streptophyta; class Magnoliopsida; order Solanales; family Solanaceae; genus Lycium; species Lycium ferocissimum. The sequence continues at coordinate 47,972,079 of NC_081352.1, forward strand.
TTTTTGGAAGTGCAAAAGTGTGTTGAAAGGGTGAAGATGGAGGAAATGAAAGAGAAGAGCATGCATGTGTTGGGGTCGGGGATTTTTGGTAGGGGTTTCACGCACAGATTCTGTGCGTGAAGCCTAGTTTGGTTTTTTTTTTTTTTAGTGGGTTAGTTTGGTTCCAACTTTTTTTTTTTTTTTTTTTTTGAGTTACAAAAGTGCCGGGCTCCGATAGAAGTGTAGTATAGAGCTATTGAACTCGAGGTAAGATAAAAGAACCAGAATGAAAATTTGAAGTTTTAGCCAAAAAATAAGCTTGAATTGGATTGTTGAGTTTCAATAAGTTGAAAATAAAATTGTACCGCTCTTAATGTAGAATTTAATTCATTAATAATTACCGTTCGACCAGAAATCGAGTCCTGACATTAAATTTTCTCGTCATTTCGACAAGTTTTATTTGCAAATTGTAGTATCACATTGAAGGTTTCTAGATGTTTATTATACGATTTTTCAAGATCTATGAACTTGGACTGGAGTATAGGCATTTTCCACTTAACTTGCTTACATTATTAGTATAAAAGAGATATCATCCTAAAATTTATCAAACAACCTGTTTAGTCTAATTTTTTCATTTTAAAAACGAACCGGATTTGAATAATAGTTTCGTACTTATATCGATTTGAGTTTTTTCTTTTGGCAAATTAGGTATTGACTACTAGCAATTGGGCATTTCTTCTAGAAAACGACTTTGCTTGCATTTGCAACTAATAAACATTTTGCTTCTCAACTTGGCCACTTCTTTGTTATTGAAGTTACAACTTCTAGAAGGCCCAATTCAAGTTTTACCCACTTGATGACAATATGCCACTTGGCAAACCATGTCTTTTTTTTTTTTTTTTTTTTTTTTGTGTTGGGGTTGGGGTTGAGGTTGGGGGAGGGGGGGGGGGATTGCTTATTATTGGGGGCAACAATTTTATAGTATCGAAGAACTTTAATTAGTTATAGTAGGTTATTATTCTATTTTGATGTTATCAAATTGTGGTACGTAGTTACTCTTTTTACGGGTTATCTTAACATTTTAGGTGTAAAAGAAACTATAAACTGTTAGTGTACAGAAATTAAACTCGCAAATTATACCATACCTTGAGTTGTGCTAAACTAAAAGAGAAATCTTATTTCCAAATAGATGAAAGTGAATAAAAAGACTACAAGTAGTGATAAATAAATCCACAAATAGGTGGTCTCTCAACATATATGTATACAAGAATATACTATCCATCTGCAAAGAGCAAAAGAAGAAAAAAAGAACCCAAAATCTGATGCTAAACCATCATAATAAACAATCATCTGAACCAAAACAACTAAAAACATATATGCACACAAAACATGTCCAAAGTGACATTTATGTAGAGTCCAATAATTCTATGTTAATTTATGCCTGCTGATGAGTCCCATTTGCATAAGCATTAACACCATTTGTTCCATTTTGAGGGTGCTTGTTAGAGTCTGATTTTTTCCTTTTGATGACAATGAACCAAGTGAAGGCTTCTAATAAAACTGCAATGGCCCCTAAGGCTATGATTATCCCAATGTAAGCCCTCTTCCAGTTCTTTTGCCCATTCAATGCATCAAATCCTTCAAACACATTGACAATGCTCAGACTTATCACTGCGTATCCAATAGCATGGTGGTAGATATTCCAGTATAATCTGTATTTGTGGTCTGGCTTTGGCCTCAGAAGCAAAGCAAACACCTACATAGTTTTCAATCATAAACATTTAGTAATCAAAAATAGGTATAGTCCTTAGTTCAAGTGTCTAAATGAAAGAATCGGGCAAGTTTGAGGGGCTAAGCGAACAAAAGGGATTTTTACACTGAATAACGGCCGACCAAAATAATTGCCGGCAAATGTATATTTTTTGTACAACATACATGTTTTATACATAACTGGTGTAAGTGGTGTATCTTTTTTGTATATATGGCTAGTGGTTGTGATTATATGTATACATATGCATATAATAAACATATTTTAGACATAAATGGTGTATATTTTTATTTATATATGGCTAGCATTTGTAATTATTTTTGGCGAACGGTCAAATGTGTAATTTCCTCAAAAAAGAAAAGGCAAAATTTTTTGGTCTTTACTTAAGGGTCCAGATTTTTATGCGTGTGCAATTGTCGCAGTAGCAAATTCAAGATTTAGAGTTAATGCGTTCAGATAAAGGTGATATTTATGTGTAATACGGTTTGAAGTAAAAGCAGTTGGTTCAGTTGAACCCGTCCCACTTACTCTTTCAAAATGTATAGACGTCTAATTTTTTATTTTTTGTCATGGGGGTGTTGTCTGAAGTGTGAAAGGGCTGATATATACCTGAAGAGTTCCAAGGCAAAAGAGAGTGATGCCAATGTTCCTGTGAGTAGTGAATTTGATACCAGGAGAATCACTACCAAGTTTGAGACCAGTGCCCCATCCAGCAACACCAACAGCATAGGCAGAAGTTTGACAAGCAACATGTAGATAAAACCAAGCTGGATTTGCTGATTTGAACACCTTTAAGTACCTTGCAAATACTGCACCCATTGGCATTAACACTCCCCAACTAACTGCATTCAATACTCCATGAACCTGTCAAATTTTCAAGAAATCAAACATGTCAAAACTCTCTTTCTTTCTTTCTTTCTTTCTTCTAATTATATATATAAATATGATGGTCTATATAAAAAAAATGACTTTAACTTCTATATATTGACAGTGTAAAAAACTTTGTACAGATAACATCACCTAAAAGTAGGTTCAAGTATTAAAAAAAATTAATTTGATGAATTCAACCAACTGTATTGAACCTTTTGAGATTTAATATTGTTGAAATTATATTATTTTTTTGTGTATATATTTATGCTGTGCGTCGAGAATACTGAGTCCAATTACAAGATGGTCTTGAAAGTGGGCGGTTTTGAATTTTTGACCTCACTTGTCCCATGGACAAAACTTCTAGTTTAATAATTTTTGCCCATGGACAATACTTTTGACCTAAAAGCTTGCGTACGGGGCAAGCGGGGGTCAAAAATTCAAATAAGATTAGTAATGCGAAAAATAAGACAAGTTATACATACCATAACAGACTAATATATACACTAATAGGATAAATATTAGTTTTACTGTCAACTTATATAAGTTAAATTATAAAGAAATTAAGAAATGGGTATGAACTCACATTTCTTCTACGTTGCCTAGAAGTGACAGAGCTACCACCATCACTCCCAACCTGTCCACTTGCAAAATCAACACTTCCAAAAGACCTCATATTATCACCAGACTGAACATGAGGTTGCAAAGTCTGACCAGAAACTCCACCATTTTGCCAAGCCTGATTAAAATTTGTCCTTCCACTAGGAAGTTCCAAAGTTGCAAAAATAATAAATTCACCATTGGAAAACTCTGCTTCAATTCTTGGCACATTGAAACTTAAAGCACCTTGGGTTAGTTGAGTCTGATAACCAGAAATAGGAGCAGTGTATGCATGTATTTGTCCACTTGAATTTCTTAGTGCAACCAAACATTGTGAACCAACCATTCTTGATCCATCAATATTTAAACCCCAAGCTACCCAATCTGTATTTGAAACACCTCCATGTCTATAAGCAAGATCAACTGTGTGGTTATCTGGATGGTAACTCCAATGAAGAAAAGAGTTTAGTAGACGTAGAGGATTGCAAGTTGCAAAATTTTGGTTATTTCTGAAAGAAAAAGTTGAGCAATTTTGTTGAGCATATGAAGAAGTAGAAAATAGACTTAACAACAAGAATGATGAAAACAACAAAGTTGTTAAAAGTCTATCCATATTTGAGTTATCAAGATTGAATCTTTTTTTGTTTATGTTCTGTCTTTCCCTTGTTCCTTTTTTCAGCAAAAAACCAAATTCAAGAACTTGGCTAAGTCCCAGAATGTTGCAAGAATTGGTTTTTTTAAGGGAATTTTCTTTCTTGGGTTTTGGATGACTGAATTAAGTAACTGACTAGTTGGTGAAAATTGGGGGAAAGTGGCTGAGATTATATAGATTTTGAAAGAGAAGGTTGAAAGGAAGGTGAAGTAGGTGATGACAAATTAAATTTGAGGGAGTTAGTTGACTGCTTCCTTTTCGTGGAATCTTAGGCAAATATGTGTAAACCAAAGTCCATTAGAAATGAAAAACAAAGAAGCGTTCTAATGGATGTAACCAGGACCAATAAGGATCCAACAGCAGCGGCGGAACCAAAATTTTAACTAAGGGGATTCAAAAATATATAGAAGTAGACAAACGAAGAAGCTAAGGGGGTTCAACATCTACTATATATACATAAAAAATAATTTTCACCTTGTATATATAGTGTAATTTTTCGCCGAAGGGGGTTTGGATGACCTCCTTGGCCCTTACTAGCTCCGCCGCTGTCCAATAGTTAGTACTTTTTTGTCCCTAATTAGAAGTTTCAAGTTCATGTATGAAGTCGTCTTTGTTAGAGGGTGTTTTACCTCAATATGGGACTTTCCGGCACGAGTGCAAATTTAATCAACCCCAGTACAGGTACGAGCCGAATGAAGGAAAAAAAAAAAAAGAAAAAAAAAAAAAGGAAGTAACCCGGAATGTGTTTGATATTTTTTTTTTGTTTTTTGTTTTTGGTTTTGTATTAAATTCAGAGATTGAATATACTTTTCTGCAACGTACCTGCTTAGACTTGGTGATCAAACAAGCCTTGTTTCACACTTGGAAAGTCATGAATTTACTAATTTAAAATTTTGCGGCAAATGGACGGAATTTGGATATTTTGGTCATATAGGAAGGCCTATTGTTTTTAGAAGTTAGTAATACTTATTAGTATAGTACAAGAGAATAGTTCAATTTAGTATACTTAGCATAGTACAAGAGAATAGTTCAATTAGCTGAGGAGAGTGGTCGAACGATAAATATGTCAAGTGTAAACAGATATAAGAATATAATATTCTGTCTCATTTTTCCATATGAAAAATTTATATAAACATTTTGACGGGGTTATTTTAGAGGAGAAAACGAGCACAAAAGTACTTAAAGTTTATTTTACGTATTAGAACAAATATTTTTCGACTTTAGAAACCCGCAATAATTTTTAGGAACAGAACAAAATTTGCCGAAAAAGGAAAATGATTATCCAAATATGTTTATATTTTTATTGGAGACTTTTCTAGACAATATTTTGCCAAAAAAAGACTGCTTAAACGCCATAAATGTCATTGAATATTATGGCCCACAAAATATAATTTCGACTACTTTTGTTCTTAACTTCCTATAAAAAAAGATATTTACGATGAATATGTTCAGCGATTAAGACGGCAACATTAATTAAATCACATTCAAATCATATTCGGCAAACGGCAATAGTTAGAGTCTATTATTGCTTCATGATATGGGAAATAATATATGAATTTGAAGTGGTTAGCAATAAATATACTTGCCCTCTAGAATAGTACAATGTGGTTTGCCAAGACAAGTTGATCGTTCTTTTGTCCATTTCCATTTAATTCTCTCTATAGTATATTTATTCGCCACCTAATGTGTACGAATCTTACAAAAAATTCCTAATGTATTGATAAATTAAATATTCTGACCCATATATATTCAACTTTTGTAAATTCAATTGAACAAGACTTAAGGAACCCTTGACCAGCAAGCGGCCAAACACTAGAAGTAATGCACTAAAATATACTCATAAACATGTTCTTCTGAGAGAACAGTAATCATGTGAGAAGTAATTACTTTGACTTTTTCTAATGTTAAGATTATCTAAGTTAAAGGAGACAAAAGACGATTTATAAAATTGTGATAGATAATATCACTACTAAAAAAAGGGGATTTTTCGATCAAAAAATTTCGACCTCACTTTTTGGTGGGAAAAAAATCGACCGCATGTGGTCGAAATTATCAGAATTAATTAATTTTTTTTTAATTTCGAAAAATTTCGACCGCATGAGGTCGAAAATTATTTTTGTACAAATAATAAACGAGGAAAAACAGTTTTTTAAAATTAAATTATATAAATAAAACAATTAATTTTAAAAAAAAAAAAATTTCGACCGCACGCGGTCGAAATAATTAATTTGTAAAATTTAATACACCCCCCAAACCTCAATCGGGCCATTCTCACCCCCAACATCTTCTGAACCCTAATTAAATTAAAACTCCCACCCCCACCACACCCCAACCCCGCAACCGCGCTCCATCCCCACCACACACCTCCCCGCCACTGACGCCCCATCCCCACCACACCTCTCCCCGCCACTGACGCCCCATCCCCACCACTGTCCTACCACCGTCGCGCCCTTGCTGTCCGCGCGCCGCCACTAAAGGTAAGTCATTTTTTTGCCATTTTTTTTCAATCTTATTTCTATCATTATTAGTTACATTACTTTGTAATTGTAGTTTAATTAGTAGATTAATTATATTTATTGTTAAAGATTGCATTTGTAGCTATTTGTTATAATTTTACTAAGTGTAAATTGAAATTGAATGTTGTTGAAATAAATTTACTGCTTTCATTGCCTTCACTCTTTTATAAATTACACCTCTAACTGAGGCATGAACATCCCTCTCAATTTCCTTCATTCTTTTGTTCCTTTTTGTTGGCAAAAACCTATGAAATAGTCTAATAAATAAGAAATTTGAAAGTGAATAGGGCATCCATTCTGTCGCATGAAAGGCTTGTTGTTATTTTTTTTTTTTTTTGAGATTACATGTGCTTGCCCAAGTGGAATTAATTGTAAGGGTCTAATTGCCCTGTTTAAATGTTATCATTGTTCTGTTTTTCCTTTCCCGAAATTGAGTATTGTGTCCGATTTAAGTATATGGGCCATTCATACTTTATCTTTGGCCTAATGTGTTGTGTCGTTCTTTCTTTTTTGTTTGATTTGACCCCGAAAAGCTTTTGAAGCAATACTAATGAGTATAAATGTTTGAATGTAGAAAGTAGTTTATGGTTGTTTAACTTTTTGACCACACTTTTTGGTCGAAATAAAATCGACTAGACGAGGTAGAAATTTTGAAAATTTAATTTTTTTTTTCGACCAAAAAATTTCGACCACACGCGGTCGTTAACATGAAATAAAATTTCGACCACGTGAGGTCGAAACTTTTTTTTCATACAAATAACAAATGAAAAAAAAAAACATTTTCTAAAAATTAAATTATATAAATAAAACAATTAATTAAAAAAAAAACATATTTGGAATTTAGAGTGATGAAGCTAGTTAACAGTTAATCTTGTTATCCTCTTTTTTAATTTCTGCACTATTGTGTGTGTTACCTCTTAGTTATGTGTTTGACTAGGCTTGATTCCTAATCATGCGGTTTGAGTAGTTTAATTGTTAGAGTCAAGGATCTGTTTAGTTTATATTTTAGTCCTCTATTGGCCTAATTAGGCATTATGTGATTTGTTTGTTTAAGCAATTAGTTAAATGGTGCTGATAAGTGGAATGTGAATTCTTCATTGTTCTCTGATCTTTTTTTTTGGTAGTTATGATGTCCTTTTTGAGAATTATGGTAATTAGGGTAATTATGGTTGGTGAGTCTTTTACTAATAACATATAAATTAAGTATTGGTTTAACAAGTTCAAACTTTGTGCTATTTGTGTAGATGGATTCTCGTAGTTGGATGTACAATAGATGTTATGATGATCCATTAGGGATGAGGGATGAATTTATAGCCGGTGTCTATGCTTTTGTTGAATACGCAAAGTCACTTGAGGATTTTACAGTTCATGGGGTGGTTAGGTGTCCTTGTGTTAAATGTGAATGTATGAATTACGAGACCCCGAGATTGTTACGCTTCATCCGTACGAAAAAGGCTTTAAAAGTAATTATACAGTGTGGACTAGTCATGGGGAAACACACAACAATTTTGGTAGATCTCGGCACTTTGAAGTCGGTGAAAGTAGTAGGGGGTAGAACGTAATGTCCAAAATTCGAGAATGCACGACATGGTTCAGGATGCATATGGCATGCATTCGGATTTTGAATCTGGTGGCCATGTTGAAGAACCTCCCAATGAAGAGGCCAAACGTTTTTATGCAAAGTTAAATGAAGCTAGCCGGCCCTTAAATGATGGGAGTCCGCACTCTCAATTGTATCTGTCATTAGATTGTTGAGTATCAAAGCGGATAACAATGTTTCCGAAGGGGCAATGGATTCTTTCATTGACCTCATGCATGAATTAGTTGACCCCACCGTAGAGATACCCGATAATTACTATAAGGCAAAGACATTGGTGTCCAAGTTGGGTCTCTCGTCGGTCAAAATTGATTGTTGTGAAAATGGTTGCATGTTATACTATAAGGACGACGTCGGTCTAGAATCTTGTAAGTTTTGTGGTAGTAATCGGTTTAAGCAGACTCGCAGTGGGAAGAGAGTTGTTGTTAAGGCGATGCATTATTTACCACTTATACCAAGGTTAAAGAGGTTGTATGCATCTAATAGTTCCGCCCCTCATATGAGATGGCACAGTGAAAATAGAAGGCCACCGGGTGTTATGTGTCATCCATCTGATGGTGAGGCTTGGTAACATTTTGATAGAACCTTTCCAGACTTTGCAGTTGAACCACGTAACGTCGAGTTGGGTTTATGTTCGAGAGGATTCACTCCGCATTCTATTTATAACAAGCCCGTATTCTTGTTGGCTTTGTATTCATAACCCCATATAATCTTCCCCCGAGATGTGTATGACTAGTCCATATATATTCCTTAAGCTTGCATTATTAAGACCCTCGTAATCCAAAAGTTTTGATTGATGTGTACTTGCAACCACTGGTTGATGAACTGAAACGCTTGATTGTGGGTAGGGGTTGAGACATACGACATTTCGCGCAAGCAGAATTTTAATTTGAGGGTTGATAATTTTATGCAATTACGAGTTATGCTTGTTGTGTACTGTTTGATAATCTTATGCAATTATGAGTTATGATTGTTCAAGATTATTCAATGACAATATTAGTTTCTTCACTCAATGTTAATATACCATACCTTATGTTATCTTTTTATCAGCATTGGCTTCGTAAACAACTTTTCATTTTCAGGCTTGAAAGCAACCTTTGCACTGAAAGCAACTTCAGCTATCTGGAATAAGCACATTCACAAGTAAGAATGGAAATATGAGTTTTGACTTTTCATTTTCAGGCTTAAATTCACCATTTTTTTCTAACCTTATTTTTTTAATTTTGTAGATGGTTAATTTTGTAGATGGCGGGTGATAATAGGGGCAAGGCTATTGCTAAAGCACCAAAAAAGTCAAAAAAAGAAGCCTCCGTTTATACCACCAGAGGGCCTAGTGCCCGGAACCCTTAGGATTCCTGGCAGAGATCGATCTCCACTCCCGTACATCTCACCACGTGGCCCTCCATTGCCACATTACGAGGAATTCAATGGGTTGGCATGGAGTCGGTCGACCCATCATGTGACAGCACGCCCATATTTTGGCCTCAGGGCCAAACAGAACCACAGTGTCGATCTCGGTCCCTAGCACACCTCGCACTATCTCACATGGCCTACCGCATTATTATCATGTATCACGGCGCGCGAATATGAGTGGCACCCCGATCGCTACACCGAGCCCGACTACGTCACATCCATCGACCTCGTATAACCCAAATGTTGTGACGTCGGAGCCTCGCGAAAGACTCGATTTCCGACGAAGAACCTCCCCGACCGAAGAGATGTGGAGAGCGGAGTTGATGCGTACGGTAGTCTCATAATCAAGCCGGTTGGATACGGGTAAGTATATTGAATTTTCTTAAGTTATTTACTTTATTATGAAACGTCTAAGGTAATATTTAAATAAATTCTTTGGTTTTGATGCGATTCTATCCGTGCAAAGCAACTAAAAGGGTTTCACGGTCGGTCAAATCACTCTTGAGAGGCGCCATTCCGTCTTGGGGGAAGGTGGATGTGGCTGCGAAGAAATGATGTTTGTAGAATTCGGGGTATTTATTACTTATAGTAAAATAATATAACTATATGTTGATTGTTTATGAAATGTTCCATATACATTATTCGAAAACATTTTAATTTCGTTGCGAAAAGTGTTTTTGGAACCCGAAACATGAGACTCTAGTAGCGCAAAATTTCGAGAAAAAGGCGGGGAATATACTTAAGCATGCGTTACGTAGAGCCCGTCAAAAAGTCCTGCAGCCTAAGTGGATCCGTGACGACACACTAGTGGGGCCACCACGGCACGAGGACGTTAGGGACGGGAAGTACGTAAGCCTATTTAGCTTTCGTTGTCTATTATTCAATTTTATCTTTCCATTGCTTTGGTTACGTTAGTTCTCTGCTAACTTTGCTATTGTGTGTTTTTTTTTTTTTTTTTTTTGGGTTGCTAGTTAAAATGGACTATTAGTGTTGTTTTTCTGCTGGTTTACCAGCTTTTTTGCTGGTTGTTCTGTTGCTTTGCTGGTTTGTTACTAATTTGAAGTGTGTAAATGCTCAAGGTGGGAAAAAGAAGAAAAACAAATGCTCGTAGGCAATGCTGTTGTTTTTCGGGTTTTTTTTTGGTTTTGCTGTTTTTGTTCTGTTTCTTTCTGCTGCATTACTTTTTTGCTGCTTGTTCGGTGTTGTTTTCTGCTGGTTTAGTATTTTTTCCCTGTTGGATTACCAATTTTTTGGGCTGTTTTTCTTTGCTGGTTCTTTGACTGTTCTTTGTTTGGCTTTGCTTCTTTCTTTGAGCCTCTTAAATTAGCTAACTAGCTGTTTTCTTAACAAGCCGTAAATTCTTTATTCTTCTTCTTAAACTAGCTTCTTTATTGGGCCGCCGCTTCTTGGGCCCCAAAGATGATAACGGGCCTTGTTGAATCCGGGAAGAAGCTTGTTTCTTGAGCCGCTACTTGATCTTTATTGTTCAATTCTACGGTGCCATACGTCTTGGTAGTCTTGGCTAGTGCTAGTCTTCAATTCTTTCAAGTGTTGCTTGATCATACTCAGATTAGCAACTGATTCAACATTCTTCGACTCTTTTCTCCACGGAAAATCTCATAAGTTGTAATTATAAACCGACCAAAAAGATTTCTTCGTAAACACTAAGCAGTAGAAGCAACATCTAGTTAACATTGTAATTTTGATAGTAAATACACGAACATGGATAAAATTATAAACCCAACTCGACTCGTACAATAAAATAAAACATATTATAGTGTGCTGTACATCAACCTCAATGCAATAAAACTACTTATAGTTTTCTGTATAAGGTCCTTTCCTAGCTCTCTACTTCGTAACAATTCCTCTAGATTTCCTAGACAATTGAAGAACATGTATATGTCTGCAACAAAGGAGTAAAGGCAATATTTCATGATTCAAAGTACAATACCATTTTTTATCCTCCTAATTGAGCTTAGACATAAAGATCTTTCTTTATGCTATTCGTGCTTATATGATTTGTGATGTGTGAAATTTATGATATAAATTGTTGAAGAACTCCAACACAAACAGTTGTAAGGCTTCAATCTCTACAAATCAATATCAAAGGTGTAATTACACCTTTATAAATAGATGAATTTTTTCAGCAAACCTAAAGCTTTCTTGAATTATTCAAAATTTATATTAGTGCATTGAATATACGCAAACACTGAATATATGAAATAGCACAAAATAAAACCAAGAAACGATTTACATCTACGATGGTATTATATGTTGCATCTTTATGAAGGAAAAAAGACTCTCCTATTTTAAGTTTTAAGGCTTCCAAAAATGAACATGTGTTCAATATATTTCTACTATCTACAATTCAAATTAAAAGTCTGTAATGATAAGCACTAAGAATTAGGTTAATACTAAAACTCTAAAATCATGAAGTTTTGCTTCAAAAGAGATGCATGGAAACCGGTCCATGTAATTTTGATAAATCAATGGCTAATAGTTGATCATTTGAATTAATGATTTGGTTGTCAATTCTCTCTTTTGGTTGTTGAATGTATCTTTCTGGTACCATCCTAATGCCACTGTCTACAAGACCCTTTACTCTCCCATATTTCATTTTTACTTGTGGCTCGTCTGGATATGAAATTAGTTGTTAATCTTGATTTATTTGTAGACGCTCGAGAGGGTCGGGAAGTACCTCAAGATGAAGTCTTCAAGATTACTCACACAAGGAAGGCGAAGAATGCCGATGGTACGGACCAATGGATTGAGCCTAGGGCTCAGCAAACCTATGTAAGTCACTAACTAAAAATAGTAACTACTTTTGTTTGAACTAAACTAACCTACTAACATTGCATCCTTCAATTTCAGACCGAGTTTCAACAACACAAGTTGGAATATTGTGCCCCGATCGGCCAGTAGGACGTCGATGACTAATGAGATAATTGTCGAAGCGGTGGATGGAGAAGGTAGCTCCCCTAACAAGGTATGGGACAGTCTATGGGATGCCTAATCGAGCATGTCGTCAATTTCCGTCGTTCCTTCAAGGCGGAGGTACTACTTCTGAAGGGGCAGTGGATCCTAAGGAGTACTAAGAAATGAAGTTGAAAGTTAGTCAACTAACAAGTACACTTAGTTCCACGGAGGCAAGGATGTTGCATATGCAAGCCCAAATTGACAGCTTACTCAACTCGGGGCCCTCTCATATTCCCCCGTTTCCCGGGGATGCTGGTAGGTCACAGCCCAGTAGACGACGTAGGTCACAAGACCACGTAGTTCATGCTCTCGTTGATGAGGATAGTGGGGAGGAGTCGGATCATGTGTCTAACACCCAACGTTGACTTTTTTGATTCGTATACTTTTGGATTGTAATATTGCTATGTTTTCTTGGATATGTATATTTTTTTTGATCACTAAGTGTTTGAATGTAGAAAGTAGTTTATGGTTGTTTAACTTTACAATGTTTAAGTGTTTGAATGTAGTTTTAAGGATATTTAGAAGTACTTTAAATTGAAACTTGAGGTTGAATTTGATTTTAGAATGTGAAGTTTATGATTGTAGAAGTACTTTGATGAATTGGACGTGTTGATGAATTGCATTGTTGATTTGAGTTGATGAGTGTGATTGGCATTGTTGATTTGGTTGATGAGTGTGATTGGCGGGTGGCTTAAAAGCGATTAAATCTTTGCAATATTTTTTCCAGATTTTCGACCTCATGAGGTCGAAAATGTACCCAGATATTGATAATTTTCGACCTCAGAAGGTCGAAATTATACTCAGAAATTAGATTTTCGACCGCACAAGGTCGAAAATCTGGGCAACATTTTAAATTTCGACCGCATGAGGTCGAAATCTGGCAACAATATTGCTTAATTTCGACCTCATACGGTCGAAATTCTGATTTTTTTTTTTTTAATCTTCTATCATATTTCGACCAAAAGAGGTCGAAAAATTTAAATAATATTTGTGTAAAATTAATATTTTCCACCGCGTGCGGTCGAAATCTTTTATTAATATTTAAATAAAATAATTTTTTCGACCTCAGGTGGTCGAAAAATTTATTTTCGTAATTTAGGTAGAAAATTTATTTCGACCGCGTGAGGTCGAAAAAAATTTCACCCTAGCTGTTAGCGACCATGGCTTGCGGTCGATTTTTTGGTCGAAAATTGGCCTTTTTCGACCGCGTGAGGTCGAAAATTTTGGTCGATTTTCACTGTTAGCGCGTATCTGAAATAACATTGCACGTCCAAAATTGCAAGTAATTTCAACTTTTAAAGACAGTTAAATATTCTAACCAATGAAATTGCTAAAATACATATATAGGTCCAGCTCCAACCAACATCATGTTACATTGATCGAATATCGTATCCTTTTACTCCAAATTTCCATCTCTAATATACCTACAAAACAAAAATATAATATTAAGCACAACTCACTACAATTATTACTCAAATGACGATTAAAAATACTAAATGTGAGATAACTAATGACTAATATATACATTTTGGCCCGAAGATCACTGTATGTTTGTATATAACAGTAACTACGAGACTAAAATTTTGTTGACTGCTGGCTTCCTGTACTGTTTTGTTTTTATCTAGAAGAAAGTGTTTGAGGCAGGTAATTACTCTCACCATTTCCTTTTTAATCCGTCCAAAAATGAATGTCACATTTCCTTATTAGACAACTCTTTAATGACACCATCTCTATTTTACCCTTATTGGGTCCCACTTACTTTTAAAGATGTGTACTTGTTGTGAAGAAAAATCAATAAAAGTGGGCACTAAAGTAAGGGCCATTTGGTAAATATAACAAAGTCTTCTTTTATTTCTTAAACTCCGTGCACGGTCAAATAGTGCCACATAAATTGGACTGAGGGCAGTGGCGGAGCCACACTATGCCGAGGGTGTTCATCCGAACCCCCTCGGCGGAGAAAAACACTGTTTTTACAAGGTTAAAACTATTTTTTATGTATATATAGCAGCCGTTGAACCCCCTTAGGCTTTTTCGTATGTTTATTTTTTTATATTTTGAACCCTTCGATGGAAATCCTGACTCCGCCATTGACCGAGGGAGTAGATTATAAGTAAAGAAAGTGAAGGAGCAACAAAATTGAAGTTATATCTAACTGAAGTCCCATTTACGGGCAAGTCAGTTGAATAGCGATTAGCGTAAGAAGAACGTCCAGTGATCGATAATTCGATGCCTCTTTAGTTTTTTTTTTTTTTTTTTCACTCAAAACTTTCCAGAAGAAATACACTTTAAATGGTCAGAATATTCCATTAGTTTCAATATATATGCACAGAACTTAATTACTTCTTAAGGAAAAAAAGTGGGGAAATCTTAAACGTTTTTCTGAAATCATTTTATAAACAATTTTACTTTATAATTTTTTTGTAAATCCCAAGAAGTTCAAATTTAATAACCACTTAAATTGGATTTTAATATGATATTGATCTAGCAAATTAAGTTGTGTTGTTTTGATGTTGCTAAAAGAGCGTGCAAAAACCAATTGTCGTACGCATTTTGCTTTTCAATCTATATTGACTACCTATCGAAAAGCACCTTCATAATTTTGCTTTTATTTTCTAATTGAACTCGTTTTTACAAATTTCTGATGTAATTGATTTTTTAGAAAAAAAGAAAGAAAAGGAAGGAAACGTACTAGGCAATGGCGTGTTGACCCAGATTTAGTTGACTAAGCATTATGTATAACACGTCACTTCCGTATTATTATTTATAAGAAGGTTTCATAAAATATTTGAATTTAAGATGAGATACATTGCATACAATAAGGGGTGCATGGGCTTTCTCGTAGGTGTCATGCAATTGGAGAAATTCACGTCGATTTAGTCGTCATCTTAAGCTACTTGATCAACACCCATACTTGACCTAACACAACTTATCATTTTTATACACAACTCATCAACTTATTATACCCCTTCCACATTAATCATCTTTTTATTCTCTCTTAATCTCATTTTATGTGAGTGAGGCATTTCGAAGTACTGAATCGAATGACTTTTTAATTTCTTAAATAAAATTTATATGTTTAAAAATTATATAAAAAATATTATAAGCGACAACAAGAACAAAAGTACAATAAGCGACAATAATTAACAATTCAAATTATTAAAAATGTATTGAGAAAAAGTATAATAAGAAAGAGAAGTATTTGACTCTTCATATATTAATAGTATCACCTAAAATGGAATAGAACTTGTTATAGCTTAAACATTGGTTATTTTTGTATCGACCAAGCTTTAAATCCAATGAGCAAAAGATGTCAATTGTTACATTTGGTTGAATACAATTTTATTTTCGACCAAAAATGTGGAACAAAGGGAGTAATAATTCTCCCTTTTCTTTTCCTTTTGAGGTAGTGGATGCTCAATTTGCGCATTGATTGCTGCTAATAGTTCATGTTACTTTTCAAACTCATTTTTGGGCATTCATCATTAATATCCCCTCGGATCAAAAAGAGTATCCATTTAACTTTTTTTTTTTCTTGGATCAAAAAGAGTGTTCACTTATCAAATCAAGAAAAAATTAATCTTATTTTTTGAGATTTGCCCCTATTTAGTGTTATGTGATCAAATTTCAATACCCATTTAATAAGGGCAGTTTAGTCAAATCACCTATTTTGTCTAGGAGTTAGTATTTTTTTAAGGGGTGTGCAAATGCCTAAGTGGACACTCTTTTTGATCCGGAAGGAGTAGTATATACTAGTAGTACTCATTTAAAGATCCATGCAACGTGCTCGATGAATTTATTAGGAAATGACGTGTATCATGGGAAAGACCAAATCAATAACGTTTATCTAAATTATCTGCCAGTCTACTGATACGAAATTTCCTCTTACAATTAACGATTTACTATTTGTCTTATTAAGGGTAATCCCAAGTGAAGTGCCGTATGCGTTTCTTAGTTATGGAAGATAAAACAATAAACGCGCGTGTCCGCGTATTTTTGGAATATTCATGTCTATAAAATATAAGATAAAACAAATGGATTGGATCAGAGTATTATAAAATAGTATAAACTATAAAAACTAAAAAGAAAGAAAAAGTAAACTACATTTGAAGAAAGAATCTGCACTGGTCTATTATGTGTGATTTTGCCCCTAACTCACCTGAAAATTTTGGATACTAAATAGATCTATGGGAAAATCTCAAATCAAGAGAATTAAAGGGGAGCTCAAATTTTCAATATTAAGCACAACTCACTACAATTATTACTCAAATGACGATTAAAAATACTAAATGCGAGATAACTAATGACTAATATATACATTTTGGCCGAACATCATTATATGTTTGTATATAACAGTAACTATGAAACTAAAATTTTGCTGACTGTTGGCTTCCTGTACTGTTCTGTTTTTATCCAGAAGAAAGTGTTTGAGATATGCAGGTAAATACTCTCACCATTTCCTTTTTAATCCGTCCTAAAATGAATGTCACATTTCCTTATTAGACAACTCTTTAATGACACCATCTCTATTTTACCCTTATTGGGTCCCACTTACTTTTAAAGATGTGTACTTGTTGTGAAGAAAAATCAATAAAAGTGGGCACTAAAGTAAGGGCCATTTGGTAAATATAACAAAGTCTTCTCTTATTTCTTAAACTCCGTGCACGGTCAAATGGTGCCACATAAATTGGACTGAGGGTAGTGGCAGAGCCACACTATGCCGAGGGTGTTCATCCGAACCCCCTCGGCGGAGAAAAACACTATTTTTACAAGGTTAAAATTATTTTTTATGTATATATAGTAGCCGTTGAACCCGGGAACCCTTTATCCGAACCCCTCGGCGAAAAATTCTGATGTATTTTGAAGTAAAATTATTTTGTTATGTGTATATAGTAGATGTTGAACCCCTTCTTCGTGTATTTACTTTTATATTTTGAACCCCACAGATGAAAATCACGGCTCCATGAACCCTTTATCTCTATGTTTACTTTTTTTATATTTTCCCATAAAGTCACCGGCTTTCACCGATCGAGTGAGTAGATTATAAGTAAAGAAAGTGAAGGAGCAACAAAACTGAAATTATACTAACTGAAGTCCCATTTACGGGTCAAGAATAGCTATTAACGTAAGAAGAACGTCCAGCGATTAACGTAAGAAGAACGTCCAGCCTCTTTAGATTTTTTTTTTTTTTTTTTTTATTTTTTTTTAATTTTTTTAACTCAAAACTTTCCAGAAGAAGTACACTTTAAAAGGTCAGAATATTCCATTAGTTTCAATATGTATGCACAGAACTTAATTACTTCTTAAGGAAAAAAAGTGGGGAAATCTTAAACGTTTTTCTGAAATCATTTTATAAACAATTTTACTTTATAATTTTTTTTGTAAATCCCAAGAAGTTCAAATTTAATAACCACTTAAATTGGATTTTAATATGATATTGATCTATCAAATTAAGTTGTGTTGTTTTGATGTTGCTAAAAGAGCGTGCAGAAACCAATTGTCGTACGCATTTTACTTTTCAATCTATCTTGACTACGTATCGAAAAGCACCTTCATAATTTTGCTTTTATTTTCTAATTGAACTCATTTTTACAAATTTCTGATGTAATTGATTTTTGAACTATATAGAAGAGTGAGATTGCTCACTTTTTTACGGGCTTGAACTATATAGAAAATGAGATTGCTCTTTTTGTAAAAAAAGATAAAAATAAAAATAAAAAAATAAGGTGAGCCCCAACCTTCTTTAATAGTAGAAAAATTGTAAAATAAATAAATAAGATGAGACCCAATTTTCTATAATAGTAGGAATGAAAAAAAAAACAAATTTAAGGTGGGGCCCACTCTTCTATAATAGTAAAGATTAAAAAAATTAAAGTGAGGTCCGCGTGGATGATTAGGAGACAATTTCAAAAAAAAAATAAAAATAAAGGTGGGATCCACGTGAAGAAGTAGGACACAATTGCTAGAAGAAAAAAAATAAGGTGGGGTCCAAATGGAAGAAATATTTAAATAATAATGATAATAAGAGACAATTAAAAGTTTAGAGAAAATGTAAAAAAAATATTTAAATAATAATGATAATAAGTTCAGAAAATGGTAAAGGTACGCTTAGAGAAAATGTAAAGAAGAGAAGTTCGGAAAAAAAGAAATAACGATTTAAATTGAATACAAAAAAGTCATAAATTTAGACACATACGTCTCGCACCAATAATGAGGAATAACATCGAGAAGACGAAATATAAACGGTCAAAAAAATAATAAGGTGAGCCCCATACTAAAAACACCAAGCAATATAAAAAAATAAAATAAGGTGGGCCCCATACTAAAAACACCAACCAATATAAAAAAAATAAGGTGGGCCCCATACTAAAAAAATAAGTAATATTAAAAAAAAGGAAAAAAAGTGGACCCCACCATCTCCAAACTCATGTAAAAAAAAAAAAAAAAGTGGACCCCATATTACAAAAATCAAGTAATATATAAAAAATAAAAATAAAAAAAACGTGCATCCCATATTAAAAAATCAAACAAGGTCCACGTGAAGAAGTAGGAGACAATTGCAACAGAAAAAAATAAGACATTTAAATAATGATAACAAGTTCAGAAAATGGTAAAGGTAATATATATACTTATATATGAAATGTATAAGAAGAAGTTTGGAAAAAAAGATAATAATATGATTTAAATTACTATATATACTTATATATAGGTATAACAAAAATAGTCATAATACTACCAAAAGATTTAAGGCTTATACCTTTGGATATAAGTTTAGACACATATATATATGTATAACGTACTTAATATATATACGCACCAATATACTATGAGGAATAACATCGAGAAACTTACGAAATATAAAATATACGGTATATACAAAAAAATAATAATATACTGAGCTATATATACCCATACTAAAAATTCTTAGTACCATATTCCTAATATAAAAAAATAAAATAAGGTGGGCCCTTGGATAACATACTAAAAACACCAAGCAATATAAAAAAAAAAAGTGAGCCCCATACTAAAAACACCAAGTAATATTAAAAAAAAAAAAAAAAAAAAAAAGTGAACCCGGTTTGACTCCAAAACTCATGTAAAAAAAAAAAAAAAAGTGGATCCCATATTACAAAAATCAAGTAATATTAAAAAAAAAAAAAAGTGCACCCATATTACAAAATCAAACAACATTCATGTAATTCCCAAAGTATCCCCATTAAGTCAATAATGGTGGATTCATTGTCATATGTGTATCAACCCATTAGTGAGACAAATGAAATTATTATCAGACAAAGAAAAACATGGACCCCATATTATTAGTCTCGAATTTCTTTTCTCCAAAAGGTTAAGTAGCCAAACCATACAATTTCCTTTCTTTTCTTATATTAGCGCGAGATCTAATCTAGATATTTAAGCTTTGTATTATTAGAAGCATGTATTTTTTTATTCCGCCATGTCACTTATTTGTTATGTTTACTAAAATAAATATACTTAAAATATTTATATTTTAAAATAAGATAAAATTTAATTACTTTTTCATTTTTTTCCTTACTCTAATAAATGTAAAAAGAGATTAATGTCATAAAAGAAAAAATAATATTAAATGGAGATCAAATAATTAATAAGGTAAATTAGTCAAATTATAATTCTAATTGACGTTTCCTTAAAAGACCGTGCAAAAGACAACATGACAAGTAAAATGATCTAACCCAAGAATATTTACCAAAAATTAAAAAATAGTAGTTGTTCGTTTAAATAGAAAATCAAATTTCTACTTTGTTTCGTTTTAAACATGTAAAATCAATTTAATAATTTGAATTAGAATTATCCAAATCAAAATTTGATAAAAAATAATAAGTATTGTTCAGGTCCAATCTACATAGATTAGAATATTTTACACCTTTAAATTAATCGAATTAAAATTCAAAGTATCAACTGATGCTTAAATATTGTTATTATTTTATCTCAAAGAGAGGAAAATAGTTTCCTTTTAAACAAGTCTTCTTTTTTAAAAAATATTAATAAATTTTTGCCAACTTTGTATTCGTAGCAAACACTAATATATAAAATTTTAGATACGGACCACAAACTACAATGTTATATTAATCGTGTTTTGAATATAGTATGTGTATATATATATATATATATATATATATATATATATATATATATATATATATATATATATATATATATATATATATATATATATTATCATTATTCAAACACAACTACATACACATAGATACACTATAATCCAATACGCCGTTTAGTTTTTAGAATAAAAGAAAGAAAAGGAAGGAAACGTACTAGGCAATGGCGTGTTGACCCAGAGTTAGTTGACTAAGCATTATGTATAACACGTCACTTCCATATTATAATTTATAAGATGGTTTCATAAAATATTGGAATTTAAGATGAGATACATTGCATACAATAAGGGGTGCATGGGCTTTCTCGTAGGTGTCATGCAATTGGAGAAATTCAGGTCGATTTAGTCGTCATCTTAAGCTACTTGATCAACACCCAAACTTGACCTAACACTACTTATCATTTTTATACACAACTTATTATACCCATTCCACATTAATCATCTTTATTACTCTCTCAATCTCATTTTATGTGAGTGATGCATTTCGAAGTACAGAATCAAACAACTTTTTGATTTCTTAAATAAAATTTATATGTTTAAAAATTATATAAAAAGTACTATAAGCGACAACAACAACAAAAGTACTATAAGCGACAATAATTAACAATTCAAAATATTAAAAATGTATTGAGAAGAAGTATAATAAGAAAGAGAAGTATTTGACTCTTCATATATTGATAGTATCACCTAAAATGGAATAGAACTTGTTATAGCTTAAACATTGGTTATTTTTGTATCGACCGAGCTTTAAATCCAATGAGCAAAAGATGTCAATTGTTACATTTGGTTGAATACAATTTTATTTTCGAACAAATTGTTAAGTGGACACTAAATGACGTGTATCATGGGAAAGACCAAATCAATAATGTTTATCTAAATTATCTGCCAGTCTACTGATACGAAATTTCCTCTTACAATAACGATTACTATTTCTCTTATTAAGGGTAATCCCAAGTGAAGTGCCGTACGCGTTTCTTAGTTATGGAAGATGAAACAATAAACTCGCGTGTCCGTTTTTTTTTGGAATATTCATGTCCATGCAATATTAGATAAAACAAATGGAAGGGATCAGAGTATTATAAAATATAAACAATAAAAACTAAAAAGAAAGAAAAAGTAAACCACATTTGATGAAAGAATCTGCACTGGTCTATTATGTGTGATTTTTGCCCGTAACTCACCTGAATTTTTGGGATACTAAATAGATCTATGGGAAAATCTCAAATCAAGAAATTAAAGGGGAGTTCAAATTTTCAAAATTAAGGATTGAGATGTTACTTTCTCCCAAACTTATTAAACAAACGTGGGTTTAGAATTGTACATATGAGCCGTCAAACAATTGCGGATATTTGCTCCGCGTGTTCGATTCAGTTTCCTAAGTAGCTTCCTTTATCATATAATGCTTCCAAACGGTTCACCCCGAGTATCTTCAAAGTCGGCTTCTAAATCCGCTCTCAAGTTTCACCAGTACAGGGATCGATATCTGTACATAATGTACAACAAGTCTAGCGTGGCGGCGTGAGTATATAAATCAACCGGCCCATACCTAGTAAGTATCATTAGGGACGAATTTATAGGCTAAAAATATGGGTCATGTGAACACCTGGTTGATCTCTCCATAAAACAACATACTTTATGTATATATTTTCTAAATTGGTATATATTATTTGCTGGTACTCATTTTACAAAAAGGGTAAATGGCGCACTTGGTTTAATGTCTTATTATTTATCTAGGACTAGGGGATAAATTCTCACTTAATACATTTTTTCCTTTTTTTTTTTTTTTTGGTAGTGGAGCACCCATATTCTAGAATTCTTAAATTTGCATCTGAGTACGAGTATCATCAATCGCCCCCAATAAGGTAGTTGCCAGGGTTGGCTTCAAAATACTTACTCAGTCCACATGCACATATAATGTATAATCTAGACAAATATCAGGAGTAAATAACATAATTAATTATGGACATATACAACATATAATGAAATATGCAAATAATTTCCTTCTACATAATTTTTTTTTTTAATCCTATTTACATAGTACTATTTTTTAATGGACCACCTTTCACCCTTCTACCTCCGCCCCTACTCGTGCTGATAGAAGATGCTCCCTTGTTCACTTTTACTTGTCCAACAATGAATTTTACACCTTCTTGTAAAATAATAAATAAAGTGCATTTTATCATAATATCCATATTAATTGATGGATAATCTCAATGGACTTGGGGAACAAGTAGTTAATATTAAGGCAAAATACAAAAAAAGATAGTTAATTTGTTGCTTGATATGAAGTAGGTAAGCAAAAGCATAAAATTATTTTTTATAGTGGACAAATAAAATAAACAGTCATATAAGTACCCGATAAAATAATCAAAACACGCAAGCAAACTCGAATAATATAATCTTCTGTAGCAGTTTGTTTTGACTGTTGACCCGCCCAGTCTCGTCTTCTGTGAACTGGTGAGTCTTAAACTGAGTTTCTATCTATGAAAAAATCATACTTTAAAATCCCCACCTCACTTCTTTTTTTTTTTTTTTTTCATTAACTCCTCTTTTATCGGACAACATGTTACAAAGTCTTTTTCTTCCTTAGTTTTCCATTTTCAGTTTTTCACCCTTCAATGATGTATATCTAGCTTATTCTAGAAGTTTTTTAGGTACATAACTTCTGGAATTTTTTTCCTTGCAAGAAATCTTAATCAAAGAAGCATTGGTTTTCATAATTTCAAGAATTAACACAAGAAAATTGATTTGAGTACTCTCCCATCTATTTATTTTCTTTAGTTATTTACTAAAGTAGTAATTAAATCTCCTCCGCCTTTCTTACACCAAGGATTGTGTTAGAATTAATGGGATATCTTAACCGTTAATCAAAAATTTCGGGTTTGAACCTTGAGAAATGAAAAAAAAAAAATCTTAGGGAGGCGTTCCCCTTATAATGGGCCTTACCTTACTTGCAGTGGCGAAGCCACCTTGTCTCAAGGTCGTTGAATAATTACACTGGGCAAATAGGTAAAATTATATTTTTAGATATTTATATTATATGTTGAATCGCTTTAGTTTCTTCATATCTTTTGACTCAATGTAGTAAAAATAGTGGCACACTATTATTTATGTGGCGTGAATTCAGAATTAATCAGGGCCTAAAACGAGTCCAGAAAATTGAATAGAAAACTTAATTAAAAAAAAAAAACTCTCAATCGTTCTTTAGCGGAGTGGGATATACTCGGGGTTAGCATGGGACAATTCAGATTTTTTTACTTATGAAAATCTTGGGTTGAATTTTCAGTTTTCGAATTTGAAAAAGTTACAACCCGAATCCAACCAAATAAGCTCGAAATATAATCACATGCTCAGTTTATGTAGTATTTTAAGTTTTATTGATTGACCGTATAAAAATACTTTAACTCAACCAAATTAATAAAAGACCAACTATCAAGAATGAGTCTTGCGTGAATACCACGAAAGGAGTTAGTAGCCCATTAGAACCTGTCAAAATAACGTGTGGAAATATTTAGTTTGTACCCTTTCAAGTTATAAATAAAATTATAATATTATATGTCTTTTCACAAAAACTGCGAACCAAATTTCAAGATCTCGAGTTCTTTCTTGGCGATTTTGATAAGAAAAAAGTGAAATACAAAGTTACAACATATAAGGTTTTAAGTTAGTCAAAAAAGAAAGGAAAAGAAAGATACAAAGAGTTAGAAGTGGAGATCGGCTTACTACATGATGTTTAGCTGATCTGAGAGAAAGATATGTGAACCAAAACAAACGAATGTAAGATATTTGTCTTTCACAAACACGTTATAGCTAAGACGTTGCATTATTTCGTTTGGCGTAAACGTAATCTGCGAATAAGTATTACTAGTAACTATCATCCTCATACGGCAAGCACTGAATGATTGCAAATATCAATTAGAATTGAACAAGGTCACTATTAAGCACATTTGTTTGGAAGGAGACCAACATGTGTAGATTATTAATCAGTGAAAATATGCTCCTACTAAGTTATTTTCTTGACAGATTTAAGTCAAGTAGTATATGCAAGCCTTTCAAAATTTTGTTTATTTCCTCCTTTTCCAATGTACCTAAAACCTAAGTTACTCGGACTCTTCACTTTCGGTGCCGCACCCGTGTCGACACAACATGGGTATGGCTGTGGGTGTGGGATCCGCACACGATCTGGTCAACCGCTTTTGGGTACTTTGACCAAAATCAACGGAGAAATTCCGGACAGATTCAATGATTTTTATAATCCAAACAAAAGCTGAGATGGACTTGAAGAAAATGGAATATCTTGTATATTGAAATTTCTTTGTCACTCCTTTTCATTTTATCTCCTTCCGGGATTCTCCTTTTGATCAATATTTTCTCCTCATGTTTTCCACTAATATCTCATAATTTAGGTTTTATAATTCTATTTTTAGCCGAATCTCCTCACCCGTATCCATACCTGGATCCGTATCCCCGAATCTTAGAATTTAAATCATGAAGGATCCGAGCTCTAGATCCGCACCCGTATCGGACACCCGCACCCGAGTCCGAGTAACTTAGCCTAAAACTACAAAGACTATGAGTTATGGATGATACAAAATAAGGGACTATCTAAAATGAGAGTGCATATATTAAAGTTCTGAAAGGCGTCTCTTGAAGTAACGCTGCTTTATGAAGTTGGTAAAACATGCAATTTTCACCTCATTGGAAGTTGATGGTCTCGAAAAGCGATGCAATTCTTTTTACCATGTCTAAGTTGAACATTTCCCACATCAAAACATGAGCATAAGCTATTTGAAGAGGTCCAAAAAAGAAACATAAAGTGAACCACTAACAATTCTGCTTCATACTCTTCAAAATCCACCAACTTAATCTTTTTGAATCTCATTATAGTTGCAAAGCTTGATTAAATTAGAGCATTTAACATCCTTATATCCATTGGAATATTACTGGTACAATAGCTCAACCACTTCCATTTTATGTCTTGCTCCATTTCTTATATTTCACCTTTTTGAGGTGAGAAAAAGTGTCATTGCTACAATCTCAAGTTGTAAACATCAGCTTATGACATCCTTCTCCTTTTCGGTAAATACGTACTCACACACGGTGTTTATGCCAAGCCAATAAAATTACTATAATTAAGTGATTTAATAAAGTAAGGATCCATATTAATTAACCATATATGGTTAAGTGCTAAAGGACTATGCACAAATACATATCATGCATCTATTGATTTGGAAGCGGGTAAATTTTTACCCTTTTATTTACTCATAGCTAGCCTTTGCTCAGAACTAATCAAATTACACTTTCTAAACCAATACAAATTACAACCTTCACCTCTTGCATTGAACTTACATCATTTAGATGCTCATCTTCACTGGAACTACATCTTGGAGACAGAGCTAATCAAATTTTCAAAGATTAAATACTCTAAGTTGAAAGAAAAGCAACTGGCAGGTTCTTCACTATTAATGGATAGGATTAATCTTTTAGAAATCAGAATATTCTCAACAGCCTTTGGGATGAACAGAACGGTTGTTGGATAGAGTCATGCAAGTAGTAGGAATGCAGAGATTAGTTATGTAGAAATTAGTCATGTATGTATTAGTTATTCAGTGTTTGGTTATTCATGTATTAGCTATTCATATATTAGTTATTACATTTTCTACCCTACATAAAATAAAGCATAGCTTCAATAATAACTTATACATATATAAGTTATGCGAGATTGTAAGCTGATAACCAAACAACGTACTTAATGTGCTCAATTTTATACATGGCGTACTCAATGCTACCAAACATGGTATTAGTTATATTGATTTTAATGCATGAATAATTTACTTTCTAACTAGCAACCAAACAACCTCTAAAGGTGCAGTGAGGGCTATGAAGGTGTACTTCTATTGACAATTAATTGGTGAAGATCACTACTCTTTGACTCATAGTCATTGACAATTCCAAGGTCACCTTTCACTACTTGATAAAATGGACATACAAAATAACCTCATACAATGGGCCAGCCTAGTGTATAGCGATATGGACTTCTATGTGGCCCATTAGTCATCATCGTATGGAGTCTGTTGGGCAATTTGCAGGATTGGCCTTCGCTGGGAGTGGTCTTTCATTTTTGTTCCTCAAATTGGTGGTCTTTAATTTTTAGCCTCTGTCTTTGCATGGGTAGAATTTTCAAAATTGGCCATGCAAATTTTGCCTTAAGGCCCAAGCAGAATTTGCATAGCCATTTGCAAAATTCGGCAGGAATTATACACGTTTTGTAAAGTTCTACCTAAGGCGAGAGGCAAAAATTAAGGACCATTAACTAAAAAAAAGGTCAAACCACCAATTGAAGTGTGAAAAATTAAAGACCACCCCAAATGAAAAGGTAATCCGTTTGAAAAGCAAAGGTCTGTTTTATGCCTTAGAGTTGGTCGCGATTGAAAAATATAATATAAAATAAAATAAAAAAGAAAGTGACTAAAAGTTGATAGGCATTAATTGATAAAAAAAAATACTTTTAGGTGTTGAAATTGATTTTATAAAAAATATTTACCCCTTCTGTCTCAGTTTATGTGATACTTTTCGTTTTTTTAGAGTCAATTTGACTAAATTTTGAAGCTAAATTGGATTAGATTAACTCAATCTTTTAAGATTAAAATTTATATATTTGAAACTACATGAAAGGTACTATAAGTTGCAACTTTTCTCATATCAATTTGATGGAAAAATACATCTTAAAATGTGGGTCAAAGTTCATGCAGTTTAAATCTCGGGAAGCAAAAATTATCACATAAATTGGAACAGAGGGAGTATTATGCATTTGGATAGAAGTGTTAAAACTGATAATAAGCAGTCAATGTGTTTGGTATAAAGATATTGATAAACATTTATTTTGTTAAAATGATGTCCTTAAAGTTATTCATGACCAAAAAAAAAAAAAAAAACTTTAAAATCATTTTTACATTAAAAAAAATGACGAATGAGGGAAACAAAATATAGATATAATTAAAAGTTATGGTTTAGAAAGAGTATTTTGGAGATTACAAAATATATTAGTGGTAAAAACATAAAAGGTATGGTCAAACCAATAATGCTTATACGTTGTAAAATCATATAATGGTGACTAACTTATGGCTTTCGACTGATTTTTTCTTATAAATACTTTTGATATTTACCAAATGACTAGATAAATTAAAAGATGCTTATGAGTTAGTTTGACCAGCTTATAAACTTAATCGGGCTGTCAATTAAAGATGGTCAATTATATGAATTTTGTATGTCAATTTTACTTTATTAACATTTAAAATTGGATAATCTGTCTTAGTAAAGAGTAGGGATTCTTCAAATAGACCCATGATTAATATCGGACCAGGAGTTTATCATAATACTTTGGTTTCTCCTTTATACACATTAAAGATTCTGAAATTCCCAAATAAGGAATCAAAGTATTTTTAGTATTGAGCTTATTCTACCTCAAATTATGAATCCAAAATTCAATATTTATTGAATTCTAGTGTGTGTGTGTATATATATATATATATATATATATATATATATATATATATATATATATATATATATATATACATGAAGGGAGTAGGTTAGCATCCTCCCTATTTTTTAATTCTTCAAAATGCGCTGCCAACACATGGCTAGTATTAGAAAAATGTGTGTTTGTGGTGAGAAATCTAAATATGCTTCAAGACGTGTACCTTTCTTGGATCACTTTCTAAAAGAATTATTTGTCCCGTTTGAAATGGCTCTCGGGATAGAATGAAGCAAAGCCAAGAAATAATGTAAACAAATCTGTGAACACACAATAATTAATGCTGCAGTTACTAAGCTTATGCAATTTTTCTTAAGGAAAAATATTGGTACTTTGAGTATTTCTTAAGATAGAAATATGTCCAGGATTTTCCTCTATTTATAGGGATGTTTTAATCCTTAAACCTGAAATTATGCAACCTTTTGGGAAGAGATGCATTGTTTCATAGAGAAATGTACTTTTTCAGAAAGAAAAGTATTTTTTTCTTTTTGCAGAAAGAAAAATACTCTTTTCCTTTTAAGAAGAAAGCAAAGTATTTTTTCGTTTTGCCTATTCCTTTTATTTTCTCTTGAAAATTCCAACAGTCCCCCACCATTTTCAAATGAAAAATAACAACCCAACATTTTCTTTAGAAATCAAGAGACAAGTGAATCCATGCATAAATAAAGTATCAGGCGATTGAACTTTACATTAGCGGAATACAATTTCTATTCAACTGAATAGTCCGGTAAGATGAGTCTTTGAACCGACCACCATATTGTAAAATAGGATGTATCCCACACATGAATTCTATTATATTATTCCTTTATAACCAACACCATAAGGCCTTGTGTTCCGATTCTCTCGCGAATGCATAGAAACCAAACTCGAGTTTCTTGAAGTGGCCCACTTCGCATCCACATAGTAGTCCCTTATTAATGTGCTCCTTCAAGAGCACCCACCAATAGTTCTATTAAGAACTTATAAACTCAACCTCCTTTTACCAATTGCAGAATAACAAACTTACTTTGGGACGGTAATACCAAGTGCTATCAACCAATAAAGAATGTTGTCACTCATTGAACTTGAGACTGGACGTTGTATCAAGCGTCAAGTTGAGGCTTCACCCTTAATGGTCTTTCGTTATGGGTTTTTGTAACACCTCGTACCTTTAAACTAAGTTATGTTCATGATTCAGGAAAACTAGACGGGGAGTGTTAGGATTAAATTAGCTTCAGTTCGGTGAATTACCAGTTTTACGCCCAGTAATATGGACCGTATAGTTTTTACGGATCGTATATATGTGTACGGACCGTACTTTCTATCCATAAATCTCATGGGAAAAATCTTAATTTCTAGAAGTTTCTAATTGAAATACGGTCAGATTATACGGACAGTACATTGAAGTACGTACCATACTTGTGACCGTATAATTATTGACGGATCATATTTGGTGCCTGTACAATGGCCGATGCGGGGAACAGTATAAATACGCGTTTTCAGTCTTTTATTCTATTTTTCACGAAGGTTTTCTTCTCCCATCAATCTAATACATCAAGGTAAGTCTATTCCAAACATTCCAAGTGAATCCTAACCTATATCCATGAATCCTAAATAGAAATTCAGTGTTTCTTAACTAGTGTTTTCAAGAAAATCCATCTCAAGGTTCAAGGTTCAAGCTTTTGGAATTCTTCTCCAAGTTCAGACCATTGTTACCAGTTTTGGAGCGATTAAGGTATGTAGGATTTCTATCTACGTGTGAGAATATCATTGTTCTTCCTCTTGCCACGTTCATCCATGAAAACACGAAGTTCCATAAACCTAGGGTTTCTATATAATCCATGATGACCCTACATTACAGCACCATGATGTATCATGTTTGTAGTATTATTTCATTATTGTATTCCTAATATTCCAGTTTGGATATTGAGAATTCATCCGTAATCCATGTACACCCATGCTTTGCATTCCATGGGTTCTTAAATGTAAGATATGAAGTATTATGCTTATTTTCATGAAATTCGGCATGCTTCCATGTTTTCATAAAAGTTATTATATATACCTATCTTCATGTTATACACACACACACACACACACACACAACACACGCACTCACACGTCATGTTTACAATGATGTTTAAATAATTCATGGGCTACTATGCTAATAATATCCATGTTCATTTTTTAGGAGTTGCATAGATTTCTGAGAAGGCTCAAACAACCTGAAACTACATATGCCAGCGTAGCATAAGGATCGCTCCACCCAGTTAGGATAATTCCTTCATGTTTACCCATTACGGGTTATTGGATCCATTCATGTTCATGTTCATGTCTCGTACCCGGTAAGGTATGAGATAGATTAGGCGATCGACGCGAGATCAAACGCCATGTGCTCACGTGGTGGTTACAAGTCGGTTATACTAAGGCTCTCCCACTTAAAATATTTTACTCATGATATATATATATATATATATATATATATATATATATATATATATATATATATATTCATGATACTCATGTTCATGTTCAACTTACAGTTTTAGTTTCAGTTCTATTATTTCATGTGTCATGTTTATTTCATTCAGTTGCTTTACATACCAATACAATTCAAGTGTACTGACGTCCCCTTTTATTGCCTGGGAGCCTGCATTTCACAATGCAGGGATTGACTTATAGGACGACGGATCTGCTCATTAGGATCATTGCTTGTATCAGCTATTGGTGAGCCCTATTTCATTTCGGGGTGTTAGCTTTACTTTGCTTTCATGTTAGTTATGCAGTTAAGGTATGCCGGGGGCCTTATCCTGGTAAACAGTTTAGCAGTCAAACTCACGTCATAGGTTTCATAGACTAGTTCAGTATGTCATGTCAGATGTTTAGAGTCATATAACTAATATGGGCTTAGCATTTATTATATTTTCAGACTATTTTCGCATCATGTTTAAACAATATTTTTCATTAGTATTATGATGACTCGTGTTATTTAGACTAACCATGTTATAAAGTGTATTTCGCATTGGTACATGCCCCATGTTGATTCAACAAGCCTTGTGGTTCGTTCGGCCACATGCAGCAAGGCACCGAGTGTCGTGTTACGCCAGACCATGGTTCGGGACGTGACAAAGCTTGGTATCAGATCCTAGGTTCAAGTGTCTTATGGAGTCTATGAAACCATGTCCAGTGGGGTCACTTTTATGTGTGTGTGGGCGCCACACATATAAACAGTTGACCACCAAGACATCTAGAATTATCTCAGCTCTTAATACTTTAGATCGTGTAGTTAGAGCTATGCTTTCAGGAATCCTCGTGCGTACTACGTATTGCAAAAAATTCTTGTGAAAAGAAAGCACACTAAGAGGACATCAACCACTAGCCAAAGGACTATTGTGGAGGACTCTCAGACTCAGGAAGTTCACATCGAGGGTCAGGGGCTTGCATCGGATTCAATGCTCCCTACTGCACCCCCAGCTACACAAAAGCTTGTAGAGGTCCGTCCCATAGTTACTCCGCAACCCAGTACCTCAGACATAGATGTTAGGGGAGCTACCAGCTGCTCACCCAGATTTTTACTAACCAAGCTCAACGTTAGGAAATGAATCCTAGCACAGGTGTTAGTGGAGGGCCAAACAGTTCTAGGACTAAGGAATTTCTGCATATGAAGCCTCTAGTGTTCACAGGGACTATTAAGGAGGAAGACCCTCAAATTTCATTGATGGGCTTCAAAATGTTTTTCGTGTCATGCATGCTTCAGAGATGAAGGCGTGGATTTGGGAGCTTATCAGTTGCGGGGATATTGCTCATATTTGGTATGAGATGTGGGAACAGGCTCGCGGGGAAGATATGTCTTTAGCAATTTAGGACGAGTTTGTAGATGCCTTCATTGATCACTTCCAGCCACTTAAGGTCAGGGAGGCAAGGGCCTACAAATTTGAGAGACTCAGGCAGAATGATATGAGTGTGAATGATTATTACCTCAAGTTTGTTTCTTTGACCAAGTAACTCGCACACGGTCCGCGACATGAGGGCGAATTAGGTGATTTGTGTTGGGCCTTGTACCCAACTTGTATAGTGATGTAAACAACGTCGGAATAGAAATGACCTTCAAAATGGTTTCGTTTTTTTTGGGGGAAGAGAAGCGAAGAAGGAAAAAAAAGGACTTTTGAAAGAAAGGAGGGGAATTAAAAAAAAAACTAAATTTCGGTAACCGGCGGTGGAGGGGAGGCGGGAAAAAAATTTTTCGAAACAGGGCCCGGGGCCCCTCATCTACGGGCGGCCCCCCCAAAGTTCTGAATGATCAAAAAGGGGGAAAATTTTTGGCGAAAAATTCCCCTTTTTCGGGAAAAGGGGGGTCGGGAAAAAATGATAATCGGTTTTGCAAGTGCGGAAAAACCCCCAAAAAGAGTGTTGCTGGGGATGGATATATGTTAGGATGTGGCCGGAGGGCCCCTTTTTTGGATGGTTTTCCCTCCGGAGGGGAACCGGAGGTAAGGCCGTCCCCTATTGGCCCCCTCGGTTCTAGCCCCTCGGCGGGTGCCTGTTTGGAAAAGCGGGGAGGTCAAAAACCCCTTTTACGCTTTTCGGGAGTGAAAATAAAAGGGACGTGAAGATGTTGTCCGGGGATATTAAGTTTTCACCTTTGACGTTTACCCTTATTG
>NC_081352.1:48004869-48019245 GCF_029784015.1 Lycium ferocissimum
TGGTAAGGTTTACGTTGGATTCCTGACCCAATATCTAATTTGGTAACAGAAATAAAACAAACATATAAAGACTAACCTCTTCCCGGTATATAGATGATTCCTGCCCCGATATCTAATTTGGAATCCGCCCCTGGATTATACCTTCGGACTATATCTTCGCTCACATTGGCCGCTGAAGCCACCGACGTCATGTTATCCTCCGCCCGCACAGGGTATGTAGCAAACAGCCCATAATCTTTAGAAACACCACTATCCCCACAGGAGCAATTCACTGTCACGTTTAAGGTCGCAGTATCCGGGATATCATCCTCCGGATACTTATTAAACCTTCAACATATCCACAGTCGTAACATCGGAGTAGTTCCTCGCGATCAGATCATAAGTATCGCCGGGTTTAAGCTTGTACGGAAAAGAATGTCCCAATACCTCCCCATCCAAGCAATCACAACGAAAGGTATGTTAATTCTTGTCCCAGCTATGACACTATCCTGTTCAGGTATACTGGTGGAGAACATCTGTGAGATTAAAGTGAGATTTGGACCCGTCCGTACATAGAATGAACCTAAAGCAGATGAGATTAAAGTGAGATTTGGACCCGTCCGTACATAGAATGAACCTAAAGCAGATGAGATTAAAGTGAGATTTGGACCCGTCGGTACATAGAATGAACCTAAAGCTAAGTCACAACCTTTCTTGCATTGGGACTCAACTGGTAACGGAACTGAGGATAAGTAGACCAGGACTAGGAAGCTTAACACAATTCTTGGTCTGGATTCAAACATGTTTCTAAAACCATGAAGATTTCTGAAATGGGTATCTAAGAAATGGTTCAAGAATGTATTTTGTGAAACTTTTAGCTGGGTTTTGGAGGGAAGGCTTGACTTAATTGAAAAATTACTAAAATAATGAAGTTTGGGTTTTGATTGTATTAAAGTATCATTATTTTCGATTTGGATAATATTAATATGGGAAAAAATTACTATTACTAAATTATTTTCTTTTCTTTTTTGTTTAAAATTCTAATTCCTATAGCAGCCGTCGGTAGCGTTTAATGCGGGCATTTGGTGATTCCAGATTGATCAAAGTCAAATTCTATGAGAAAATTACACCTTAAGTCACGGTATTGAAATTAAGCACATAGCATAACTTTTCAAATTCTTCAAAAAGAACACTGTTTCTTTACCTTTTTAGCATATTAAAAAAAGTATGTTAGGATAAGGAATATCCTCTAAATAAGGGGTTGGATGATATCTTTTATTCTTTTTCTTCATTTATCTCTTATTTTAAGGGATAAACCCATTATTTATCTCTCTTCTTTAACCATTAATATCTATATTTTTCATGTATATAATATTTATTCAAGCCTTCATGTAGTTCAAATCAACTCCTAATTCCTTTTTCATGTCACGCTGAATATCTCTTGGAGTATAAATTGATCAATTATCGCATTTGTCCGTGATCAATTTTCCAATGAGGTTTGATGTAGCATTCCTTTATGAAAATAATCTTGCTTCATTCCCGCATATGTAAACATCGTTAAAATCTCTCACCTTGAATATATTTGATGCATGAAGGCTTTGATGACTTTATATTCCAATCACACTGATCATCCACACATACAAGATAATACTTGTAATATACATAATATAATTTATCATACAACTTTAATAGAATTATACCACGTATATGATATTTTTTATACAACGTATAATCAATATATAATTTATGAAAGGTATATATATTTTATTACAAAGAGTGTAATAAAATTATACCAATAATATTCTGCATATAACAGCTTTATTATACTACATATAACAAAATTATATAAGTAATGTGCATAATGCAATTATATATTGTAATCATATTCCACATCTCACTCTCCACCGTATTAAATCAAATCTATAATTTTATTATTCATGGATGAACAAAAATGAGACTAGAATAAGGAAAAAGTAAAAAAAGGCAAAAAAAAAAAAAAAAAAAAAAAAAAAAAAAAAAGGACTCTCCTAATATATCTTTCAGATTATGAAAAAAAGTGTGACAAGCAGTTACAAAGGATATAACGTCCCACGACATTGCCGCTTCTTGTTTCCTTATACTTAGGAAATTGCTTTACTATAAGACTCTTAATTAAATTGCTATGAGATGTTTATTATATTTATCTGTTAAGAGTATGTAAATACTTTTATATTCTTGTCTACTTATGTTTTTTCCCAAATTCTATTACTATTACTTTTTCTGTCCCAAAATACTTTATCATGTTTCAATTTTTAGAGTTCAATTAAATGAACTTTGATCAATATTTTTAAGATATATTTTTTCTTCATTATATTGATATTAGAAAAAAACGCAACTTATTATAATACTTTTCATAAAGTTTTTGAATATACTAACTGTGATTTTGAAATATTAACTTAAACTAATCCAATTTAGCTTCGAAGATTAGTTAAATTAACTCTCAAGAAACTAAACATGACAACTAATATGAGACTGAAGGAGTACTAACTGTAGTTTTCGTTATCTTCAGATATCTCATTTGAGCAAAAAATGATTTTTTTGGTTTAACTAATTTGATTTTTGAATTTTTTTTTAATACAAAAAAGGTGAATCACAATCTTTATTAACTTAATAGTCCATTCTACTCCCTCTGTTTCAATTTATGTGAACCTATTTCTTTTTTAGTCCGTGCCAGAATGAATGACCTCTTTCCTAATTTGGAAACAAATTCACTTTATTAAGTGATTTACAGCCACACAAATATTCAAGACTTATTTTGAACCACAAGTTTCAAAAATCTTCACTCTTTCTTAAATGTCGTGCCTAGTCAAATAGGTTCATATAAATTGAAATGGACGGAGTAGTTTTTAGCAAGTTAAAGGCATTCGGAATAGAGCATATCTATGCTTGAGTTTACACTAATGATAATGTATTGAAATCTGCATGCTTCGATTTTTTTTTCACATGAATTTGCACAAGGAAACTAAAATTAGCCAGTTCTATTACTCATTGGGCAGGTAAGGAATATAATCCAGCGTAGAATGTCATCTTGACGTGGTGAAAGTCATCCGTTCGATTTTAATTATCATTACCTAATGTGAATTTTCTAGTTGGATTTGCTCCCCTGACAATAAAAGGCTCGTGAAATTAAGATAACTTTACTGATAATTAAGATTATTTTTCCAAGAAAATAAAATAGTAATCAACTAATCGTAGGTATCTATCAATCCAATCGAATATTTTCGTATAAAACTGTAGTGATTAGAATGAATTCTTCGCAAATTGTTAACTTTAGCTGGTACTATAAGAAACAATATCCTATGGCTTCGAAAGAACCTAAGAAGTAATGACAAAAACAAACAAGCAAAGGGGTATAACTTGCTCAAAAATCAACTTTATAACATTCACTTCTATTAATCCTGAAAACAGTGAGCTAAGCGATGGCAACAATGGCGGAGGAGAGCAGTTAAGAAAAGATATTTTGGTGGAAGTGCAAAAGTAATTCCATTCCATGCAAAATGAGATATATATATATATATATATATATATATATATATATATATATATATATATATATATATATATATATATATATACAAGACTACTACTAAATGACAAAATTAAGCAACAACTCATCATCCTCTAATCACATTCTTAACTGATCAACAAAACTACCACAACTAACTAACTGATACACAACCTCAACTGCCAGGTAGGATATACACCAATATACACGGTTGTATACAGAGTATACACAGCTTATGCATAATAAATTATCTCAACACCCCCTCTCAAGTTGGAAGGGAGTTTCTCACTGACAACTTGCTTAGTACAGCTTCATGTTTGGGTCTAGTTAAAGCTTTGGATAGTATGTCTGCCAACTGGTTCTCAGTGCCAATGTGATGCAAGGCTATAAGGCCATCTTAAAGTTTATCCCTCACAAAATGACAGTCCACCTCAATATGTTTTGTTCTTTCATGAAAAAAAGAATTTCTTGCAATGTGTGAGGCTGATTGGCTATCACAAAAGATTGAAACTGATTGAGGGAAAACCTAATCCAACTCAGCAAATAATCTGCAAAGCCATGTGATCTCACCAACCACCTTTCTAAGAGCTCTATACTCAGCCTCTGCTGAGGACAAAGAGACTGTCTCCTGCTTCCTTGATTTCCAGCTGATGATGTTATTTCCCAACAACACAATGTAGCCACTGACTGATCTTCTTGAATCAGGACATGTAGCCAAATCTGAGTCACAGTATCCTCTAATAGTACAATCAGGATCATTGGATATAAAAATCCCAAGTGTAGGATCACTCTTGAGGTTCCTAAGTAGATGAAAAGCTGTCTGAAGATGAGGTTCTCTGGGGTCCTGCATCTATTGACTGAGGTGTTGTGCACTATAGGCAATGTCAAGCCTAGTATTTGTTAAGAATTCAGCTTGCTAATGAGTTTTCTGTACAATGTTGGATCTGCCAGTGCCTTTCCTTCCTTGGCTTTGAGTTTAACAGTAGAATCTAAAGGAGAATTAGGACTGACACAATCCAAGCAATTGTATTCCTTCAAAAGATCAGGTGCAAACTCCCTTTGTGAGATGATTACTCCATCATTTCTGTACAAGACTTCTAGGCCCAAGATGACTTACCACATATCCCACTTAACCCACATTAGACCTCTCATGTATCCATTATTAATTACCTTACCCAATGGTTATAAAGTCAAGGTGACAAAAATTGGTACTGTGACACTTGCACCTGGAATCATTTTGTATAAAGTGCTTTGTATGCCATCTTTCAAATATAATCTCATTTCCATTAATTCCTTGACTGTGCATCTCAAAGTCATAGTGTCTTTTTGTCTGTGCATAATACAAGCCCTTTCAATGAAGAGGCCTTAGGAAATTGATAAAGTCAAGAATGACTTATATCTTCTTTGTCCAAGATGCTTGCAGAACTCTTGCTCCTCAGCCACTGCTCTAACCATTAGCTCAACACTACCTTTTCCACTCAGTTCCACTCCATCCTGTAATAAAGATTCAATTGATTCACATTGCATCACTCCTTCAGCTTCTCACAGCTCTCAGAATTTAGCTTGTAATAAGAATTTTCATTGTGTCTCTAGATCCACTGCACCTACTACTAGTTCCCATGGACTTATGCCTTCTGATGTAAATAAACCCTCATTTGATAATAAAATAGCAAAGTGCAATGTGTTGAATCAATGCAAAATTGTGTTGAATGTATGCAAGTCTACTTCTACTGTATTAGATTCTTGTTCTCCTGTTTTCTCTGCTTTACATTCTTGTTTCCCTGATGTTGATAATATGGATTTTCTGTGGCATGCAAGACTGGGACATGTGCCCTTTGTTAAGATGAAGGGAATCTCCTCTATCCTAAAATCTTTTTCTTCTACTCAACCCTTTACCTGTTCTATTTGCCCCATGGCTAGACAACCTGGACTGCTCTTTCCCCAAAGAGAAAGCACAACATCCCATGTCTATGAGCTCCTTCATGTTGATCTATAGGGGCCTTCTCACATACCCACACACAACAACTACAAATACTTCTTGACTATGGTAGATGACCATAGTAGAGCCACTTGGACTCATCTGCTCACTTCCAAGAGCAATGCTCTACATATCATAAAAGCTTTTTCATCCTTAGTAGAAACACAATTCCAAGCAAACATTAAGACATTAAGATCTAATAATGGCCTAGAATTCACAAGTATGGAGGCAGTGTCATTTTTTCAGTCCAAAGGCATTATACATCAAAAGTCCTGCCCCTACACACCTCAACAAAATGGCATAGTTGAAAGAAAACATAAATATATCTTGGAGACTGCAAGAGCACTTCTATTTCAATCCAAATTGCCAATCAAGTGTTGGGGTGAGTGTATTTTGATAGCAACTTATATCATAACTAGACTGCCAACTACTTCTTTGAAAAACAAATGTCCTTTTGAAATTCTTTACAAGAGAAAACCCCTGTATAAACACTTGAGAAGTCTTGGCTGTTTATGCTTTCGAACCATACCGAAGGTCCATAGAGATAAATTCCAACCAAGAACTACACCACATGTCTTTGTAGGCTACCCTTTTGATGCAAAAGGATACAAGGTTCTGGATCTAGCAAGTAGGAAAATACATATATCAAGGGATGTAACTTTTCATGAAAACATTTATCCTTTTCATTTGTCACAGTCTTCTTCTTTTCATTTTGTTTTAAAATCTGTTCCTATAGCTCCCTTCTTTGATGGACCCATAAAGCATGGTCTGCAACATAACTCAAATAAGGCATTTGCCATTGATCATTCTTTGTCACCGAACCATTCTTACTCACTTGACTATTCTTACTCACCATTACCTTCATCACCTATTTCTCGACCTTTAATAGAATTGACAGAATCCCATTCTCCTTCTGAAGGAGTCCTTCACATAATACTGATACTACACCAGTTATAAATGCTCCAGTACTACCATCACCACAATCTCTTAGTCAACCTACACAATTTCCTGAACCTAAAAGATCATTTAGGAACAACACCATTGTCACGTCCCAAAATACCCGCTAGACATGATTGGCACCCAAGAACACCACCTGTCAGGCGAACCATATATCATACCCTTTATCATTTACGAAAGCACTAAAAGAAATAAGTGCAGATCCAACAACGTTATTAATGATAACAATACGAAATAGTCACTAACCAAATCCATAATCGATTTATGAAAACCATCCAACGCTAAGATAAAAAGAATCTCTAGCCCACATCCCACGCTAAGACCATGGAGCATCTAACAGAGTTACATGAGTTTGAATATCGGGCATGTAAACCCAAAATAAAGGAAGTAACTAGAAATAAACTAGGTAAAACTGAAATGGCTGCCTCCACGAACAATGCAATGGCTCACCTCAAAGAATGTAATCCACTACGAAATCTTCAACCACTAGCCTCGTTCTCAATGACAAGATTCCGCACGGACACGCAGTAAGGAGTGAGTTATACATAATTGTAACCCAATACGATCCTCGACCCGCCACTTTAAATACCACTGGAATAAGTGTTAGAAAATACAAACAACATAACAAGCATAAAAATATTATGCACATGAATATATCATTATATAATAGCAACCAAGGTCCAAACAACTATTTATCAAGTATATTATATATCTCAACACAATTTACACTAAGGACCTGTCGTAACAGCAGTTAAAGAATTATTCAACGCCATGAATCCACGGCAACATACACAATGTGCCGAATATGTCGGGAGGCATACACAATGCCTCAATATCATCAAGAAGCACACACAATGCTAAGGTAAGCATACACAATGCCCTAATATTATGGCTGACAGTTGTATCACATCACAAAATAATTTATAAAGAGAGTTTCAGAGTATTTGAAAATAAATTATATGCGGCTGGCCTTAAGGACCACCGATTCTGCCAAGCACACGCTCGCCCCAACACATGGACCAGGCAAACAAAACATATTTATAAAACGGGTTTGAAAAGCAAGTACCCAAAGCTTAAAGTCTCACTTACCTCGAATTCACAATCCAAGCACCTCTTCCAATAATTCAATACTATGCTCTCGGAAATTCGAATCACCTCAAACTACACCAAAACGGGTTTAAAAATAGTCAAAACCCTTTAGACGAGCATCCTCTAAATTTTCAGGGCAATTCAAAATCAAAGTCTAACTCACTGTCCAATCACTCACAATGTATACCCAATTTAGTGTAAAACATAGCACTTGCAGCAATGGGAAAAATTGCAAGGAAACATTGGCTTTTAGTGTGCTGGTTTGCATTCCTAATACACTGATTTCTCATACTAACAAAACCCATAAGTTGCACTGTAGACACCAATGGTGACAACCTCATAAAAGTTATTAATGGACTGTAGAAGACTTTATCATTCAAATGTCTCTTGGATCAATTCAAAATTTTCAATTAAAGAAGTGTTACTTGCCTTGACTAATTCCTTATAATTGTTGTCTCCTTTTAATTAACTATCTTATAATTAAGCAGACATCTGACACAATCCATGAACAAACCAAATGGAATTAATTTGACATCAAGAGTTTCCAATGTTATAAACACCACTATTCCAACTATTTATTCCATCCCCAAGAAATCCATGAGAAAGAACAGCTACAAGAGACTTTTCCCACTATTATATCATTCACTACACTTTAACAAAAGTATCACATCAACTGTAGTTTAAAATTTAAAGTCAAAGGGACCAAGAATTCTTAATACCTGAATAGATGAAATTGTTATTGTGCACTGTGTCCGTGACTCCCCCCAATTTCTCAATGAGTTTACTTATTTTTCTTTCAAAACTTAAGGGATCAATTTGTTACACCCCGCACTTTCAGAGCATGAGCATGCCACGTACTTCACCGTTGTAATGGAGTATCGAGACGTCCCATGAAGTTTTGAACGGTAGAAGCCGTGGGAAGTACGTAACGAGCCGAGTAAAGGATGAATTGCGATCTCGTAAGTCGTAACCGGGAAGGACAACCTCAAACATGAGAACATGCCCATTATCAAGTATAATAAATGATAAATAGTATGTAGGGGGAGTTTTGGAAGATTCCGGGACCAAGCAAATCAAAGAAAATAAGTTTGTCAAAAATTTGGAAAAAGTTAGCAGAATTAAGACAAAATTTTGGGTCAACTTTGGAGGGGTATATCTCTAGGTATATGATGAGTTTTAAGGTGTTTCAAAAGCTTAAAATGAAGTCGTCGAGTCTAGTTTCCAACACAACAAATCTCTCATCGATACGACATCGGAGTAGAGAATTAGGGACGTTACAAGTTCAGCTAACAAAGCAGAAACGCGTGCTACAGTACTGCTACAGTCCCACCGACTTTAGCCACCTATAAAAGGGTCAAGACCCCATTTTTCAGCTCCAAAAATAGATCCTAAAGCCCAGCACACATATAGGGGCAAATATGTCATAAAAAGTGAGGGTTTGAAGTGATTTTTGGCTAATCAAGGCTGGTAACGCATAGTTACGGTTATAGTATCGTTTTGCGGTGGATTTCGGCTTGATTCAAGGTGGATATTAGAGATATTATTGTTCTAACAAGGACAAGGTATGAATCTCTCCTTATTGGTATTAATTTTGGCTTCTTTACGGAAATAAAGTTATTAAATAGTAGTATCACAAGTCAAGTTAGTTGAGAAATTTGGAAAACATCGTGGATGTTTTAGGAAATATATTGGTATGGATAATGGTCTTGATGATGTTGGTATTGTTGTTGTTGATTGGTTGTTGATATTATGATTTCGGGCTATATAAACGGAGAGATCTTTTGCCATAATTTCGCAGATTTTAAATGGATTTAAATTAAGGGTTTAAGACGAGCGTATGATGATGAGCCTAACAATAGTATTTAATGGTCGTATATGTAGATTATGAGGCTATGAATGATCTTAAATGAATTGCAAGACAAGAAGTAAGTTGGAAGTCGAGAAATTATCTTCCGTGTATGTTAAGGCTATTCCTCTTTCTTTTAAAGGCATGATTATTTCTATGAACACATACACGCCTTTCATAATACCTTACTTCTGAAAACACTAGCAGATCATGATTCTCAAAATCCTTATGATGCTAAAGACGAATGTTTTCTATAAGGACCATGATGAGGATTATGATGGGATTTCTGGAGATTCCAAAGTTATGGTTTTAATGTCATTATGAGATAACTAAGCTAGTTTCAAGATTTTGATTATATTTGTTGATATTGATCTCATCTTATGATTTTTGCTCAAAAGGCATGATTCCTATTTTATGATTCCATATATGTTTCCATAACTCTCTCTTACTTAAAAGTTAGAAGTTTATGATTCTTAAAAACTTCTTATGATACTTAAGATGAGATGTTTTCTATGATGAACATGATAATGAAGATCTTAATTCTAGAAATTCCAAAGTTTATGATTTTAATGCTATTATGAGATTATTGAGCTTATTTCATGACTTTCTCGATTTTATTCATTGTTGTTAATCTCACCTTATAATCTCACCTTGTTCCTTCAAGGTGGGATAAAGGATGATGACTGATCCATAATATAATCGGAGGCTACCGACCTTACGTCACTCCGATATAGTTGTGGCTTTTGATTGGGCTCTCATGCATGCTGTATATGTATATATGTATGTATTTTCTCACACCACGCCGCGCTATAGTTGAACGGGCATGGCACGTAGATGTGCACACCACCGCAAAGGGCATGTTATGATATTGCCCCCGGACGCGGGATAGGCCGACGCGGAATAATGATGATAACACCGAGCCTTAACGGCCGGCATGATACTATATATATATAACACCGAGCCTTAATGGCGGGCATGATACTATATATATGACACCGAGCCTTAATGACGGCATATATATATATATATATATATATATATATATATATAAATATATATATATATATGTATAAGAATATTTTTTTAAAAGGCTAAGCATGCATGACACCGCCTTATGAGGCATCCAGATGTACAGGTTATCTCTCATATTCCATGTTATCTTTCATATCTATATTATGTTGTTATTCATGCCTTACATACTCAGTACATTATTCGTACGACGCGTCCCTTCTTGTGGACGCGCGCTCATGCCCGCAGGTAGCGGGGGAGATGGATAAGACCCGTAGGTGTTCTATCGTGAATTCTCGGAGCACTCCACCTACTTCGGAGTTGCAGTCTATTTGGTATTGCCCTTATGATCATTTGTGTTCTATGTAGAGGCTTGTAGACGTGTGTGTACAATTAGATATTTTATAGCTCCACCGGTTCATATTGTTGTATAATATTTTGGTGGCCTTGTCGGCCTTATTTTGAGCTCTT
This sequence comes from Lycium ferocissimum, assembly GCF_029784015.1. Lineage (NCBI taxonomy): Eukaryota > Viridiplantae > Streptophyta > Magnoliopsida > Solanales > Solanaceae > Lycium > Lycium ferocissimum. The sequence goes on from NC_081352.1 coordinate 48,015,742, forward strand.
AATATTTTACTTTTTAGCCTTGCCGCTTTATGATATACGTTATATTGTGGAGACCTTGTCGGTCCGCATGTGAACATATGTGCCGAATGATCGGATATTCCTACGTCGGGCCTTTTTCGTGCGAGTGTTCTTTGAGTTATGGTTTATAATGTTCAAAGTAACGGATAAGTCAGGTGGTTCCCGGTCTACGGGTCGGAGCCCGTCATACTCCTGATAGAGGTGTGACACAATTACCCTAATATTTCTATTCAAGTCAGCCACTAAAACACAGTAACCAGAATAAGACAATGGGCTTGGCCCACTCCTTTTAATTTCATTTTTGCTTTATTGATTAATCTCTTTAGGCTAAATTACCAAATAACCCTTATTTTAAAATTTAGGTTATTACAACCCTTCGTTCACAACTGCATGACTACATCTACACCATCCTAGGCGACAAATATCACAACTCTCCAAATGCCCTTGTTTCAACCAACAATATTGTTTCTCTTACATCATTGGCTCTTAAAAGTCAGCTCTTAGTCCAACAAGTTGGAAATGACAGTGAACCTATTTCATATGAGGAAGCAGCTGTGCATCGTGCTTGGCAAAATGCCATGACACTTGAATTTGAAGCTCTTCATGCAAATCACACATGGGACCTGGTTCCTTTGCCTTTTGGCTAGAAAGCCATTGGATGTAGATGGGTTTATAAGATCAAACATAAGGCAGATGGGACTATTGAAAGGTTTAAAGCTAGACTTGTTGTCAAAGGTGATACTCAACAAGTAGGTATAGATTACACAGAGACATTTTCACCAAAGGGTTAAAATGACCACTGTTAGGTCTCTTATAGCTACTGCAGTCAAGAAACAGTAGTGCATTTCACAATTTAATGTGAATGATGCATTCCTCTATGGTGATCTCCATGAGGAAATTTTATGGAGGCACCACCTGGTCTTCTCATGGGCAATCATGATCTAGTGTGCAGACTTAACAAGTCTTTGTATGGACTCAAACAAGCTAGCAGGCAATGGTATGCCAAACTAGCCGAGGCACTGTGTTGCAGAGGTTATAGTCATTCACTAAATGATTACTCTTTGTTCTACAGGAAGACTGCATCATCTACTATGTATGATGTATGTGGCAGTATATGTAGATGATGTGATTATCACTGGTACTGATACAACAGAGATTACTCAGCCGAAGGATTACTTGCATGATAGATTCAAGATAAAGGATATAGGCAGATTGCACTATTTCTAAAGTCAGACTTTGGTAGCAATTGAGCTGAATTTTAAGCTACAACTGGATTAAAAACACTACGAACGAATTGAGAGCTTGAAATTAATAATAACCCAAGCTAGATTGAGACAATAGGATCGAGAATTCGAGAAAATAACAAAGGAATAAGAATAATCTCTATCGAGAAACGAAAATTGAGAAATCGATCGATTGAGAGTGAAAGAAAAAAACTATATATCGGTATGAGAAATAGGATCTAAATGTAAGTGCGGAAGGAAATCAATGAGAACTGATCATTAATTCTCGCTCTGATACCATGAAAACAGTGAGCTCAGCCATGGCAACAATTGCAGAGGAGAGTAGTTAAGAAAAGATATTTTGGTGGAAGTGCAAAAGTAATTCAAGGAGGTGAGACATGACTCAGGATTTAACCTGCAGATACAGCTTTAAAACCTAGCCAAATTCAAGGAGGTGAGACATATTCTGATCCTGACGGAACTATAATTGCTCTCGTATTTGCTAGCACAACCATCCGGAATGTCAATAATGGGGCATATAGAAAAAATATGAGTTGCCTTCCATCTTTGCAATGGAACAAGAAGGAAGAGAACAAACAAATCTACCACTTTATTGAATCAGATTGTACTACTTTGGAAGTTCCATAAAATCATGTGATTAAGTCTTAGGTGCACTGCTTGTGCGAGTGCCATCATCTTTGAAATGTCAAAACTTTCTCAACAATCTTTTTCTTTAGGAAAGCAAATGGAGACTTCTTGTTGGAGACTAATTTAAAGTTGAAATAGAAAATCAGAATTGTTTAGGATTTAAAATTTATTACGTAATTTTTTAAAATAAAAGTCTAAATAAATTTTTGTAGTCAAATTCGTATGAAAATAGGTTTTCTAGCTTCTATTCAAACTTACAATTCAATCACAAAGGCTAACTTTAGTCTGTAAGATAAATTAACGTATCCCTCTGAAATTTTAAGTATCTCTCAAATCTTTCTTTCTTAATGACATTAAAGAACCGCCATTTTTTTTTTTCCATAACTCATCAAAGATGAAATTGCTGAGCTATCAAATATGAAGAGAACTAGATTTCTTGCGTAACAGCCATAAGAAACAAACATATGAAGAAGTAATTCTGCATTTTTCAGACATGTGTGACTGAATTGATCTACAATGTGGGACAACAATAAACATTGCTCGTCACAGCAGCAGACAACAAAGAAAAAAATGTATTTTGCCATGAGGAAATGTTCCATATCTAACTCACAAAGAATGTTACTTTGTCCTAACTGTTACAAATCAAGACCTCTTTCTATGCTTTCGTACACTATTCAAGCAAGTACTATACAAGTCACACTGCACAAGTAGTAAGTACACTGATCCAATGCTTAAACAACATGGTCTCGGTCTCGTTCGCAAGCAAGGATCTAGATGAGATATTAATTGCGTGTGGAAGCAAGATCTTGGTTTACTACCTTCCAGACATAAGATTTATCAGACCTTCATTTTTATAGAAAGATCCAACATCCCAATCTTCTGTCGACGAAGAGAGGGTCATCAGTGCAACCACTATTGATCTCATACTTGGTCTTATTAGGGGATTTTCCTGGGTGCAAGCTTTGGCGAGCTGTGCCATCTGTAATTGGTGAAGACATGGACTTTTGTAAGAAGCCGAAAAAAACAACCATTGCAGCTACCAATGCAAGTTTCATTTAAAATCTTATACCTTCCGGACTGAATCAAGGGGATAGTCGTCTCCAAGTCTTGGGTCAACCAGCTTTCGAAGGTCTTCATCAGGATCTGGCTGATTAAGTACTTCTTCAAACTATGATCATCAGAAGGCAAAATAGGTATCAGTATATTACCAAAAACTAGCATCACAGTGTTACACAATTATGAATTACAGTGAGTTTTAAATTGCCTGTCAAATTAGAGACTAGTAACAGGAATGACTAGAAAACATATAATCCTTTCAAAGAGGAATGATTCTGCTAAAGCTGATAAAGGGTCCATGCAATCCGTTCCATTGGAAAAAAGAAATAAGGCAAAAGAAATTTACCAAAGCAACAAGACCCTTTGATTCAGTAACAGAACCATTTGGTTTGACTATCGCTTCCTTGGCTGAAATTAGTTCATATAGGACAACACCAAAAGCGTAGACATCAACTTTAGGAGAGACATCACCATACTGAGCATACCTGTAGAAAAGCAATGTGCAAATCTGTCACATGAGGCCCTCAAAAAAATGCTTTAATTAGAAAACACCAATTTA
>NC_081352.1:48019345-48045704 GCF_029784015.1 Lycium ferocissimum
AAACCGGCCCGGTTTGGTGATAAACGATTGTTGTGCGCGTGAGGTTGACACAAAAGTGGTGAAGGTAGTCGACGACGGTGGGTGGAAAAGAAGATGGGACAAAAGAGAAGTAGTGAAATTATGTTTCTATTTAATTGGCCATGGATGGTTTTAGAAGAGGTAGGGGTAGGCCGAAAAAGTATTAGGGAGAGGTGATTAGACAGGACATGGCGCAGTTACGGCTTACCGAGGATATGACCTTAGATAGGAGGGTTTGGAGTGTTATACCCCATTTAAACGGGTTAATTATGAGTATAACATTTTGGAGATTCCTAAATTATTTTGTTTTAAGGAGTCACCTAATTAATTTAATGGTGAATTAGGACACCTATTTTATTAACAAAGGTAAAACCTAATTATATAAGTTAATAGTCGCTTAATTTCAATTCAGGTAAGGGTTCTAATTATCACAAGGGAAGGGTTAGGCATCCTACAGGATCCATTAATTACGGTTTACCAAACTTAGGTTAATTAATTAAGACTAAATATAATATTTAAATTTTAAGAAAATGGCTTACAAATATTACCAAAGTTCAAAGGAAAATAATATTAGCTAAAATAAAACTTAAAGAAAAATAATAATTTATGAAAAGAAACTTTAAAGGCTAATAAGACTTGTAAAGATTATTAAGAAAGAAAGAATATAATGATGCTGTAATATTTCATGAATATTGCTAAGGCTTTTAAAAATGCTATTTAAAGTAAAGCTTATACCGAATAAAATTATCGTGCATAGAAGGAAATTTCAAATATCATTTAAAATAAAACTTATAAATATTGCTAAAGTTTTGAATAATAATGCCATTTGAACTAAAGTTTACAAAATACCATGGCTTGCATAGAAACCTTTCAAAAGAAAGCTTAGCGAATTTTAAAATTTGAAATAAAATTATATTATATGAATATAGTGATGTAAAAAATCTAGACTTATTAAATGAGATGCAAAAGAATAATGAGTTTTCTTCCTCTAAATTATTTAGTCGTGTGCGGCTAAAATACATACAGTTTACTAAATCTTGAAGAAATTATTTATAAAAGTTCTTGAACTTATATTTATGTGTTAGTGGCGTTTTGAAATCTTAAGATATTAAGAATAGAATGTGATTCTATTAACTCCAAATACATAGTTGCGCTATTCATAAATTAATCGTCCTAAGTAAATAAATATTAGATGCTATCACTTGCCTTGAAAAATTAGTGTTAATATCTCTCTTAAATCTACTACCCATTATACTAAAGCTAAACCCACTAATTTGCTAAAACTCGTCTAAGTTAAAGAAAAAATAAACAAGATAAGATGTTAGTCATAAAAATACACAATAAATGAGGAATAGAAAATATAAATGGGCTCAGCCCATTTAACAAGAGCTGCTGCAATGGAACTACTGTTGGGCCTCGGCCCAATATATTGCTGCGGATCCGTTTTACTGCTGTTGGGCCTTGGCCCAACTAATTTTCAATTTTGTTTTGCTGCGGACTGGGCCTGATAGGGAGATGACTCGAGAATGATTATGTTGGGCTTTCAGCCCAACATCGAGGGCGGAATGCGAACGAATCCCTCGGACTCGTATGCGAAGGTCATGCATAAAATAAAAGAAAAAGGATTAGTATGTAATCAATAAATAAAATTATACACGCAAAATATAAACTCGAAACAGATTAGTAGATTGTATATATTATATGCATATTTGTCCTAATTTAAACAAGGGATTGGAAACCCAACAGAAAGAAACAAGATAGAAAATCACTAGCTTGGACACTTGGGACAGATTCTGATATTTGGAAATAGATCAAATTGAGCTCTTCAAACACCGATTGGATCAAGTGAGAACCAATTGCAACCCATGAATTAGAAAACAGGACATGTTTTACTTTCCAAACAGTCTTTCAAGATCTTACTCAATAGACAAATTGATGAGATAACTAGGATTATTATTCCTTCATGGTAACTAGTCAGATGACCATAACAGACATAACAATGTAACGATATAAGACAGGCATTTATGCCTAGCAACCAATCAATCCCGAGCAGCTGCAACAGCAACATTGCAGCCACTAGCAACAGCAAAGGACAGCCGCAGGTTCAACGTAAATGGGACCGCAATGACTCAAGTTTTTAACACACACATACCCAAGCTGCTTACATAAGGTGATTCGACTAATCTGATCGCTACTCATTTTAGAAAGCATTTTACACTTGAACATGGACAGGACCTACCTTCTCATTCAATTTTGACACACGTTGATGTAAATAAGGGACTGGAAACCAAAGAAAGAAACAACGAAAACGGCCTTGATTCTCACAGAAAAAAAAAAAGAAGAACACACACACACCTACAACAAGAAATAAGCATCCATAACTAGAGGCCGGGAGGATTACAACAAATGCACTCAGTTTCCTATTATTAAACCAGTTATATAACCATACATACATGTCTAAATATTGCTCTCAAACCTCAGGCAACCATACAATACTTTTTTTTTTATAGATCTTAGCGACTGAAAGCTAACATAGGACTCATCAGATGAGAGATCAAGTTGAAACAACACATGATATTGAGTGGGGGGAGGTCTTAAACTATCATTCTAATATGGACATAAATTCATTTATAACTTTTAGCATAGATTAAACATATGACAATCAAATTCTTATGCTAAATTTCAATGATCAAACTAAGAAAAGGCGGGCTATCTTAACAGGGATGCTGTCGTATTAAACGACTATATGTTTTAGAGACTCACTTTTTCAGAATGATGAAAGCAGTAGGTATTTAACCTTTAAAGTGGCATAAATAGGCTCATGAATGACTTAATACACTTGCCCCCTAACTATCTAGATAAAACAAAGTCAATATCATCAACAAATCTTTATCATTTTACCAAACAAAAACTTCGTTTAATCAGTATTGGATGTTCAAAAAATACACCTCGCAATTCATCATATCTTTTCTAGCTGAACATTTAGTCTCATTAGACATGCTTTTAAATGTACACGATAGCCATTTGACATACTAATATACCATGCAACTAGGCTTACAATCATAGTAAGGGTGTAAACTAGTTTAAAACAGGAAAGTAATAACTAAACATGTCCTAATAACTGAACTAATGACATCTTAGCATGATACAACAATATAATATGGACCAAATTACTTAACCAAATAATATAACCAGACTAGACATAGCTAAACAGGATTAAAAAAAAAAAAAAACTAGCAAGCAGCAACTAAATATGATTAAACTAGCGCTTAATGTACATAAACATTCTGAACAGAAATTAAAACAACTAAACGCTTAGCAAATAAACAAAAACATAAGAAACGACTAGAAAAGAGAAGGAATTACTCATGCTTTTCCCAAACAGCGAAACAGTGACCTCTAAACCAACATTTTCGAATCAAACACTGAGTATATTAATACGCGCCGACTGTTATCAAAGACGAACGTAACTTCTTATTTTACGACGTCGAACATAACTGTCTATTTTATGACATTAAACAACGAATTCTAACCACAACCCCAACTCGAGACTGAAAATATTGCACACACATAAACGCAGAACCTAAATATGTATCGAAATCACAATGAACTAAAATGAGAGGAGATCATACTGACCTTTCTCAGGTGCAGTGAACTGAGTGCGGGGGTCTTCGATCTATGCTCGAACGACGACAACGCTAAACTTCGACGCACTCGAATTTAATGTCTCGGTTGAGATCCAAAATTAAAATGAAGGTATAGAAAAAAGGGGAAAAATACTGAAAAGGTATTAACAGCAATTTAAGGGCGTTTTTAGCTGACCGCCGAAAAAAAAAAAAGAACCCCCCTTCCAATGACAGAAAAGCAAATATTTTATAGGAAAGTTCTAGGGTTTTGGGGTTTAAAATTGGGCGGGATTTCATCAGCTAGGGTTTGAAAACGAGTCAAAGAACTGTAAAGTCTGACTATTGATGACCAGATTTCACATGATTCGACTCGGATCTTACCCGAAAACGGTTCGACCATTTCGGTCTTTGAAGATTGTAGCTTGTTTTGAGGCGATAATGGGAAGGTCTCCAACAAAACATGTGGACGAGCAGGCGTGGATACAAGTTTTACGCAAAAATGGCATAGGCAAATCCTGGGTTTGGGCTGTGCCGTGGCTGACACCGGTATGAAAATGGAAGAGAGAGAGGAGCTTGGGTCGGCTATTAGGAAATTAGGTTTGCCTTCTTTTTTTTTTGTTGAAGAAAGTAAAGTGGGCCGAACGGGTATATTGAAGTTGGGCTCGGCTGAAATGAATAAATATGGGCTGATTTTACACAGATTGGGCCTCAATTTTCTTTTGGCTGAATTAACATAGTGGTAAATAAGGAACATATATGTATATGTGATATTAATAATAATTGAGCCATTAGAATTAATAAGGTGTAATTCAATAAAATATAAGTAAGTAATAAATGAGGTTTGAAAGTAAGTAAATGCTATTGTCCAATTGTATAAAATAAAATGCGATGCGTTTTACATAAGACGGCAAAAGAAAAAATGTTAAAAGCGTATACGATTATAATATTAATTGCTCGCAGTATGATGAAAAAATAATAGCAATAATAATAATAATAATAATAATAATAATAATAATAATAATAATAATAATAATAATAATAATAATAATAATAACAATAGTAATAATATTAAGACGGCGATTATAACAACATTAATAATTAAAAATTTAAATTTTATAATAATAAAATAATAATAATAATAATAATAAAATAATAATAAATATAATATTAATAAAAAAAAATAATAATGATAATAATGATGATAATAATATTAATAATAGAAAATAAAATAATAATAAAAAAATAGGTATGATTATACGACAGGGGAACGACCCAAATTAAAAAGCAAATAGTTGTGGTAAAGTATCGAAATGTTTGCAAATAAATTTTTTTGGGAAAGGGGGGGACAAAATCGGGTGTCCTGGACGGATTAGGGAGGGTAGAAAAGGGCCGTTATTTTTCCCTTATTAGTAGTGGCATTACCCGGAATAATTTTTTGTGCTGTTTCCATATGGGAGCTTTCGTTTTGATTTGCTTTTCGTCTTTAATTATCATTTTTTATTTTTGCTTTTTTTTGCATTTAATTCAATTTTATTATACCTTTTTTTATGCTTTTTTTTGAGGGGTTTTTTGAAAATGCCCTCCGGGAGAAAGTCCGCCTCTACCCCCCTTGTCTTTGGGCCCCTTAAAACCCAATTTTAAGGGGTTCCCTCTCCCATTTTTGGCCGCCGGTCCAATGGAGCGATGTCCCCAAGTGGCATAGAAAAAGTTTCGGGGGGGTTGGTATGGGGCTCTTTGGGGGTCAAAATAGTTTTACACGTTTGGGGGTTTTCCATGACTTAAGCCAAGCTTAAATTGTTGTTTTCTAATTAAATTTTTTTGAGGCCTCATGTAAAGAATTGCACATTGCTTTTTGGTATACTCTCTCCCTAAAGTTGATGTCTACGCTTTGGTGTTGTCCTATATGAACAATTTCAGCCAAGGAAGCGATAGTAAAACCAAATGGTTCTGTTACTGAATCAAAGGGTCTTGTTGTTTTGGTAAATTTTTTTTCCCTTTTTTTTTTTTCCCAATGGAACGGATTGCATGGACCCTTTATCATTTTTAGCAGAATCATTTTTTTTTTTAAAGGGATTATATCTTTGCTATTCATTCCTTTTAAAGTCTCCAATTTGACAGGCAATTTAAAACCCCTGTAATTCATAATTATGTAACACGGATGCTATTTTTTGGTAATATACTGATACATATTTTGCCTTCTGATGATCATAGTTTGAAGAAGTACTTAATCACCCGACCCTGATGAAGACCTTCAAAAGCTGGTTGCCCCAAGACTTGGAGACGACTATCCCCGATTCAGTCCGGAAGGTATAAAATTTTAATTGAAACTTGCATTGGTAGCTGCAATAGTTTTTTTTCTCTTTTTTTCAGCGTCTTACAAAAGTTCATGTCTTCACCAATTACAGATGGCACAGCTCGCCAAAGCTTGCACCCAGAAAAATCCCCTAATAAGACCAAGTATGAGATCAGTAGTGGTTGCACCTGACCCTCTCTTCGTCGACAGAAGATTGGGATGTTGGATCTTTCTAAAAAATGAGGTGATAATCTTGTGTCTGGAAGGTGGTAAGCCAAGATCTTACTTCCGCGCAATTAATATCTCATCAGATCCTTGCTACCGAACGGAACCGAGACCATGTTGTTTAAGCATTGGATCAGTGTACTTACTACTTGTGCAGTGTGACTTGTATAGTACTTGCTTGAATAGTGTAAGAAAGCATAGAAAGATGTCTTGATTTGTAACATTTAGGACAAAGTAACCTTCTTTGTGAGTTAGATATGGAACATTTCCTTATGACAAAATACATTTTTTTTCTTTGTTGTCTGCTGCTGTGACGAGCAGTGTTTATTGTTGTCCCGCATTGCAGATCAATTCAGTCACACGTCTGAAAAATACAGAATTACCTCTTCATATGCTCGTTCCTTATGCCTGTTATGCGAGAAGTCTAGTTCTCTTCATACTCTTCAATCTTCATATTTGATAGCTTGGCAATTCCATCTTTGATGAGTTATTGGGAAAAAAAAAAAAGGCGGTTCTTTAATGTCATTAGGAAAGAAAGATTTGAGAGATACTTAAAATTTCAGAGGGATACGTTAATATATCTTACAGAGTAAAGTCACCCTCTGTGATTGAATTGTCAGTTTGAATAGAAGCTAGAAAACCTATTTCCATACGAATTTGACTACAAAAATTTATTTAGACTTTTATTTTAAAAAATTACGTAATAAATTTTAAATCCTAAACAATTTTGATTTTCTATTTCAACTTTAAATTAGTCTCTAGCAGGCAGTCTTCATTTGCTTTCCTAAAGAAAAAGATTGTTGAGAAAGTTTTGACATTTCAAAGATGATGGCATTCGCATAAGCAGTGCACTGAAGACTTGATCACATGATTTTATGGAACTTCCAAAGTAGTACAAACTAATTCAATAAAGTGGTAGATTTGTTTGTTCTCTTCATTCTTGTTCAATTGCAAAGATGGAAGGCAACTCTCCTATTTTTTCTAAATGCACCATTATTGACATTCCGGATGATTGTGCTAGCAAATACTAGAGCTATTATAGCTCCCACAGGATGTGAATATGTCTCACCTCCTTGAATTTGGCTAGGTTTTAAAGCTGTATCTGCAGGTTGAATCCTGAGTCATGCTCTCAAAATTCAAACAGGCCTTAGGAATGCCACGAAGGCACGAACCTATTACAAACTTAACTTAGTAATCTTGAGAAAATAGTCGATCCAAAAACAGTACTCTAACAAAATGCAGCTTTATTCCAGAACCGCCATAGACATGTTAGTAAATTAATATTATCTCAAACAGGAAAGTCCTTCATTAGTTTATAAAACATTTTTTTTTAAAATATTATATTTTACATCTGGTTCTTATTTAGTAACTAGTTATCGGGAACGTGAGTTGCACGTTTATTGCAATACAATAAATTTAACGGTACATATTTTAATACTTTATCGAACTATAAAACGAAATCTAAACATACAAAAAAGTAATAACAAGTAATATCAAATCGAAAATTATAAAGTTGATGTTACTTTAGTGATGTAGTGCTTTAATTTAAAGACAAATACATGCTCGAACATCTATGATTAACATGTATCTAATAAAAGTATTTACTCGATAAAGATTAGTAACAATTATGTATGTAAATAAAAAATCAAATTATACCTACTTTTAATCACATCGTGTCCAACCCAAAGTTCAAGTAATTAATAAGTCATGTTACGTATCCATTTCATGAATTCCCTGAATAATTGTTTTCATCGCATATCAAAAGAATAACGAACTTACAACGAGTCATCAACTACTAAGACACGTTGTATCTCTTCTTTCATCCCTCTTTTTCCCCTTTTGTGGCTGTGATTTGAATTCATTGTCTCGCAAGATTGTCCACTAATTGCCATAGATGCAGTGAGAAAGCTAGAGGTCTTTATTCTTGTTCTTCTGTGAAAGACTTCTATTTATTAGAGAATCCAATTATTTGTACCATCTCAATTTCTACAAAACGATTTTTGTTTACAAATCAAACGGTAATTGATTAAGAACATATCAACTTACATAAAAATACCTCATAGCATGTTAGAGACAATAATTTTATGAACTGAAAACTGATACCACATAGAAAAGATTATTCTGAGTCTTCACTCATCAACTACGAAATTTTAGTATCACTGCTCAAACCTGCTAAAAAAAAATCCCAAGTTCAACAAAAATCGTGATTGAATAATTCAAATGAATAAATTATTGAGCATAATAAACTCATAAAGAAAATGGATGGAGACATACGTGAGAAAGGAGAATGGAGAATATATAACATTAGAAAGGGAGCTCTGCACTACGTTGCCAAAGGGAACAAAAAGTTACAGATCGATTTGTTTTTTCCCGTGAAAAAACGTTACAGATCAAGTGGTCAATAAAGAAGATGACTTTTAGACCTCTCTAACCTAACACATAAATATGAGTTTTTACAATTAGTGTAGTTTAAAGAGCACAATAAAAGTAGGTAACTTAAAATGCTGAAAACATTATTGCTCTAATTTAACTTTTTATTTATTTATTTATTTATTATAATGCAAGTTTACTTTTTTATCCAAAAGAACTATTTATAAGAGTAGTGTTTGATTAAATAGCAAAAAGGATATAAAAGTCCATCAACTTTTGATGAGCATTTTAGCAATTCAACTTTTAACTTAGAGGCTTTCCACTTTTAATATAAAACAAAATAATAATATATACTATGATTATTGAGCAGAACTTACAGGTTGAGATAAAATAATTCTTTATCAATTTAATTTGGAAACTGATGCCCATATCTTAATGGATTATTTAAATCAATGTTGCACATGAGTAATTCATTAAGACAAAGGAAACAAAAGTTATTGAGTGCGGGAGGTGAAAAGCCCTTAGGAAATTAGTATGTCATTAATTCATTATGTATAAATCATCAGAAAACTTCTTTGTGATTTTGTTTTCTTTTAACAATTAAAAGAACCAAATAGCATTCAATATATTAACCAAGCACATCAGTTACACTTTAAAAGCTTAATAATGAGTAATTACAAAAAAATATGTTAACACTTTAAATGGAACGTGGGATGCTTATGGAGAAATGAAATGACGGAGAATAATTAGCAGAAGATGTATAAGTATTAGGAAGTCATTTAATGGAGTTTAATGTTATTTTTTAGAAAAGGTAATTTTTACATATAGATAAGGGATAATTTGGTCATTTGGCTTTTCAAGGGTATTATCATAATTGATTTTTTTTTTTATGGGGGAACTTTAGTATTATATGATGATTACTTCGTCTTACATTTAATGGTCAAACTAGCTTTTTCTTTTTGAAAACTACTAGCTGTTACTAACCTTAACTAGCCGTTGGAGGGAGAAATGCCTTTATATACAAGGTAATATGGAGACTTGTAGATAGGATTCTTCTAAGTCATTTTTCTTTCTCATATCTCTTCTTATACGTTGGTTTTTCTTTATTGAGTTTCTGTTCCCAGTTTATAACTGGATGAGCCCAATTTATATGTAGAGTCTTTTATTTTTCACTACCATCTTTAGCCACTACAACATTGGCTCCTATAGCATGTTGTTCCGAAGTAACCTCTGCAGGTTTCTAAGTCGGAGTCTAGATGATGTCACAGGGGAAGTAGAAGCTCTCTAACCATTTGGCTCATTGCTCACGTTATTGGGGCCAGCAGGTTCAGAACCATAAATATCATTTTGATCCATCTTTTCAGGGGTGACAACCCGCTCTTAATGGAATCAAATAATCTGAGGTAAGCAAATACAATTGTTGCTAGAGTTCCCTAGCGAACCAGTTGTATTTTCTTTTCTCAGATTGTTCCATTCCATTAAGAGCTGGCTGGATGAAGAGAGATCATCAAGATGTTAGTCACTCCTAGGAAGATGAATCAAAATGATATTTATGGTTCTGAACCAGCTAACCTTAATAATGTGGACAATGAGCCAAATGCTTTGAGAGTTTCTACTTCCCCTGACATCATAGAGATCCCACTCATAAATTTGCAGAGGTTACTTCTTCAGCAAAGGAACAAGAAAATCAGATCGCAGAGGATGAGAATGAGGTGCCTCTCTGTTTTGGTTCTAATTTGTTGATCTATATGGAATGTGTGCTTTTATATTTTTCTCTAATTTGAGTCAATGTTTTGATTCCGTATGTCTATGGCAGTTTTGAAATAAAGGCCCATTTATTGTTTTCCAAACTGATATACGCCATTTCATTTAAACTAGAGTACCGAAGAGTTCATCAATTATGACACGTCACCTATAATGGTCTTTTCTTGTGACACAAATACTCATTTCAAAAATGAAGATCTAGAAAAACATACTGTACAATAAAAGACCGCCTATGAGCTGAGATGAGAAAATTAAACCATCATTCCCTCTACGATATCCATCACAATTAGAAAACTATGGAGTAAATAAGGAATAACAGATTCATTCTTAGCTCAAGATAACATTAATCGAAGCTGCACACTTAATATCATCAAGAATACAATCAAACACACACCTGTTTTTAGGTGGGATCAAAAGTCCTCTTAGAACCTCCATTCATAAAAATAGTATCTGCAGTAAGTAAACATATTGGGACATACAGGCCTATATCAAAAGAAACGATATAAAGAGGGGTGACATAATTAATATATTTCAGTTGAGGTTTCAAATGTAGTTGTATATGTATGTTATATCCACAATTAATATATGTTTGAGAATCATCAATATTAAATGCACAGAACTGAAAGAGAGAGTGTTCAGACTTGATTCTTCTGTCAGACTACATATTAAGAAAGTATAATCAATTTAGCAAGCAATATTAATAACCAACGAGTTAATTCAAACAACGCAGCCTTCAAATAATGAAAACTGAGGTTATCTAAATTTACGATTATTACTACATATATATATACAATAAAAATAAAGAGAGAAATGGGGGAGCTGGCATATCACAGAAGTACTTGAATTTTGGTACTAAAAGAAAGTAGCAGAGGGAAAAATTATTAGAGTCTAAAAGATTGGATCAGACTCACTCGAGTCATAACTTAATTGATAATTGCAACTTTTCCCTATACCACATAGATCCCAAGTTTCAATCCCACTAAAAAAGATGGCTGTTTTCAGTACTGAACTTGGGAAAAATGTCTAATTGTAACAAGAATCACATAAATTATTTAGAAGTTCATTCAAACAAGTGTTTGTCATCTAGAACTTTGCATTAGTCACGGAACCATTCTTGTCCAAAAAGTTAATGTTCTAAGCAAAACTTTTAAAGAAAACAAGAAAAGAAAAGAAAAGAAATAAAAAAGGATAAATTGTACCCAGGGATATGATCTTGTGATCAATGTAGGTTGAGAATTATGATGTCTCAAGTTTAAAATTTTAAAAATATTAAGAAGGTGTTTCGCTAAGCTTGTAAAGTTGGCTTATAAACATTTTTTGACTTATATACGCATTGGGTAACATCAAAAGTGTTCATAAGTATTAAAAAAAAAAAAAAAGCGAAAAGTCAAAAGTTGGTCATCTCCAACTTATGACTTTTTAGCGTATAAGCACTTTCAGTTTGACAAATTTTTACTATTTTATCCTTAATATTTTTTCTAATCTCTTATCCCAAAATGAAAAACCTAACTTGCCCTTCGCTTGTATATATTGTTCCTCCCGTAGAAAAATGATTTGTAATATTTTATAAAAGTTTTAAGGGCATTTTATTCATTTTAGTAAAAGCATAGCTTATCAATCCTTTTTTAACCAAACAAATAACTACTCAACTATGAAATCAGTTTAAACTCTTAAAATTAATTTTCAGCACTTAAAGCATATGGGTTGTTTATAATTAGCTAACACAAATAGACTATAAGTAATTTTTTTCATATTTGTCCAAACCTTGATGGATAAAGCTACTCGGTACCTATATTGGTAGAGGGCAGTAAGTACACGTAGAATTAATTTAGCTGGCGCAAGTTGACAAGTAACGATGAAAATCATGATACAAAAGTACTCATCCAAAATAAACGGATATGCAAAAGTCCAATGTTAAAGTAGCAAGTACTCCACAAAATTAGTTGAGGTGAGTGTAAGTTGCCTCAAATACCAAATTATCACCCAAAAAAGCTGTCACCTAAAAGAATTCTTGAAGAAAAAAAAATCACCAAAGAATGTGGTGTAGCGGATGGGCTGCTCCTCCCTTAACCAGATGTCTCAGGTTTGAATTTTAGTCAGGCTCCAACGGGAATACCGGACACCGGGTGGGAACACAAAAAAAAAAAAGAAGGAAAGAACGCGCGTGCCCTTTCAAACCAAAATAATTATCCATACCCACCATTACTTTTGTAACCCCGGGAAAAATCAAAACTATTTACCGAGAGATGCCCCCAAATTATGATACTAACATGGTATATAAATCTGTTGAAATGGTATCGTGGGACATTGTTTTAGTCCTTCATGATACCATCATAGTATATAAATATAATGAGTATATAAATATACTGAAATAGTATTATGGATGATCATGGATTTATTCAAAAAACCTATCGTGATGTATTATCTTGAAAAAACCTCTATCATACTAGTATCTTATATATATATCCTAAGGGCTTAACACATATATGTGTCCTTTAATGGAGACAATTAGTCTCGGAACCATGGTACGCGCATCATCACAGGTATATAAATATCTGCGAGATGGTATCATAAAGAATTTGTTTCGGTCTTTCTATTTGATCTTTGATACGCGTAATATCATGCACGGATATATAAATATATTGTGATGGTATCACAGAAGAATGGGTTTGGGCGAGGGGTATGTCAAGTAAATATTTTCGGCTGGCTATGATAGAAGCGAAATTACTTTAGGAGGGGGCATGAGGCCGATAAATATTTTATATTTTACGGGTATTTGGTGTTGCTTTCCTTATAATAAAAAAATAAAAAATAAAAGTAAGTTGTAAACAATTGTTTTTCTCTTTTCACAATGTTAAATTTTACAAAAGAAAATTCGAAGGCTCAAGCTTGAACATTGCTGCCATACCACTACGGGAAGCAATGGTGAGAAGAAGGAATTAGTAGATACAAATGGTGGGGTCTTGGTTACGCCCTTTCTTGAATTGGGTCTCCCCTCTAAACCTCCACAAATATGGTCAGCAACTCCAATCTCTCTTTCTTATCTATTTCATCTGTATACCTTTTAGAGTATTTGCTTAGGGAAATTTTTTCTGTCTTAAAAAATGTATATCTGAGCTTAAAAATTGAAGCTTTCTCATAAGTGGGCAGGTTGTCTGTTTCTTGATTGATTGATGGGTGTCTAAGGATTTTGGGATTAAGATGAAAAGTAAATTGAAAATTAGAATTTGGTATTAAATGCAATTATTTCCAGTGCTGAAATGTAACTTTGCAAGATGACCAATTTATATATTGATTCTTTTTTTGGATGATGGTGGTGTTGAGGTCTGCTTAGGCGCACCTGGATTGAGCCACAAGCACAGTTGCCAAGTAAGCCTGCCCACTATGGCTTGGTCAGATGTGCTCTAAATGAGTGTTGTAGCTGCAATCTGTATTGTGAATTGTCAAGGAACAATAACTATATTGATAGATTGGTTTTGTACTAGAGGCCAATAGTGATTATACATAATGTGAAGGAACTATGTAGATATCCTTTTATTGTGCCCTAGGTGATCTCATCATAACCTAGGGCAATGTGTTACGTGGTATGTCGTATAGTACATGTTACAACGGTTTGCAAAGTTCCAACTTCTTCAAAGTAAAAAGCACAGTAGAACAAGAAAATAAGTAGAGTAGAATGAGTAAAATGATATAGATCTAAAAAGTTAAAGATAGAAAATGTTACCGTTATCCTTTATTGGTACTGTTATTTTGAACGGGCAATTGCTAGTAGTTTGGGAGTCTCATAAGGCCCAAACTCTCTAAAAAATGGTTTGGATTCTAATCAGGTGCTACTGTTGTACTAGTAGTATCAGAATGATTCTTTAACACACAAGTTAGTTGAAGTGGAAAAAGTAGGAATGCATATACATGGGAAAAAACAATGAAATATAGGCTAATCTAGGATTTCTGGAACATGGGTTCACACACACACACACAAAAAAAATAAAAATAAATAAATAAATAGAGAAAGGAAAAAATTGTATTAAGTGGGAATTGATCCCTAGTCCTCTTGGTAAATAATTCAACCTTCAACCAAGTGCACCATTTAGCCTTTCTATAGCATGGGTTCCAGCATATAGTATTATACTAATTTCAGAAAATATACACATAAATTATCTAGTTTTACGGAGAGACCATGTGTTCATGTTCCCCAAATTTAGCACCTAAAATCGCCTCTGGGTACGGCATTCTCTTAAAATCTGATATCTCATCTTGTTGGAATGCAACAATTATTGCATCAACTAGGTTGGATTGAGGTGTAGGTGTTGTCGCTGTGCTATTGCAGCAAAATTTTGAGGAGGTTTTATAACAGTAAGTGACTGTCAAGTGTCAACTGTCTTTACCTTATCCTGCTGAACATAAACATTTGTAATAATCAACTCAACTCTCTGCAGTTAAGTGCATTTTATTTAAAATTGACAAAAACTGATATAGTTATATGCATGAGCCAAAAAAAGCATCTATTAACCAAACTCAAGATTTAAGTAACTTCTGTGAACTTTTCTTCTAATTTCTGTGAACTTTTCTTTTACAAACACTCCTATCCTACAGCTCTTGGAAACACTGTCTCACCTGCCCATCCAGATAGGCTTAAACAGATTGGGGCTTTTTAGGCAGTGGAATGTGGGAATAAAGACATACTCCCTCCATTCCAATTCATGTGGCACCGTTTGACTAGGCACAGAGTTTAAAATAGAAAGGAAGCCTTTTGCACTTTGTGGTCTAAAACAAACCTTAGACATTTGTGTGGCAATAATCATTTCATTAAGGGTAAAAGGGGAATTTTGAAGTTAAGTTGTTTCTAATTATAGATTGGTGACATTCTTTTCGGGAAAGACTGAAAAGGAAAGTGTGTCACATTTATTGGGATGGAGGGAGTACCAAACAACAATCGTCCTGCTTTGGATTTTTTTTCGTTCCAGTTGATTTTATTTTTATGCTAGTTAAATTGTTCTACTGGACTTAATGCTATAGCCTATAGACATGATAGAGGATTTAACATTGGCTATAGTCATAGCTCTTGTTTGACTCAAGCTACTATTTTGATAGGAGCTGTTTTGAATAGCTTGCTACCAGGTATCCTGGCAAATGAGGATGCAACACAAAGGTCATTGCAAGATGACACATCACCAAATGTTGAAGAAGTACAGAAAATCATCGGGTACCACTTTAAAGATCGGAATTTATTGCGGCAAGCTTTTACACATCCGTCGTATGACAAGGATTGTATATCTTATGAGCGGCTCGAGTATGTGGGTGACTCGGTTCTTAACCTTATGATCACAAAACAACAGTTTTCCAAGTATCCCAATCTTCCACCTGGGTTATTGTCACCTCTACGTGCTGCAAATGTTGACACAGAGAAGCTTGCACGTGTTGCTGTTAAGCATGACTTCCACAAGTATTTACAGCATGGAAGGCCTATCCTTACGCGACGAGTAAGTAAGCTTACTAATTAAGGGCATTTGCTTTGTCTTAATTTTTTACTTTTTTTTTGGTTACTTGCTCGGCAATAATCGCATCTGATATATGGGATGTCGAGCACGATTGTGATGTTTTAGCATTTGGTTACTAATTAAGATAGCGCATTGGCGTTTAGCTGTTTCCTTCTTTATTTCTGTGCCAGTGGATTAATGAAGTATGTTCGTATAGATACACCTGCATATGAAATTAACTCAGTTTTTCCAAGTGTTTATAAGAATTTTAAGATATTTCCTCCTTGTTTTCCCTTCAAGATCTCATCCAACTTATCATTTTTGTAGGTTTGAAATAAATCTCTGAATCACAACTGTTTTGCTATAGAGCCGTTTTGCTTTCTGCTGAATGCTTTTAAAATACGGAAAAGGGCCAAATATACCCCTGTACTATTGGAAAAGGGCTGCATATACCCCTTGTTATATTTTAAGTTCAAATATACCCCTGCCGTTATATTTTGGGCTCAAATATACCCCTGTAGTTATGCAGTGGCACAAATATACGCCTCATTTTAACGGAGGGACACGTATCATCATCTTATTAGTCTATTTTAAACTAATCCCTAATTAATTAAAATTTAACTCCTAACCCGATATTTGGAGCAAGCTTGAAAAGCTTCTTCAACGGCTGCTTCTGCACATATGCAATTTCAGTCTGCACAACCCTCAGAAAGACGGAGAGACACCATTGTGTTCCTAAGGATACCAATTTGTGTGCAGTTGAGTCTAGAGAATCTGATGGATACAACCAATTTACATTGACTTTTTAACGCACTTAAATAATTCCTCGTATTATTGCCTTTGTGTTTTAAATTCACCCGAACATAACGATTCCATATACCAAGAAATCAGTGGTTACAATCTGCACAACCATAAGATATGAATCTGACATAAAATGGTTCATTATCACACCAGAAACTGTCATCATTTTTTTTTTCTGGAGATTTGATTAACCCTTTACTCTTTAGCATAAGCTATCATACTTGATGACATCAACTGAAATCCCAAGCTTAAGCTGATGGGGTAAGCAGCTTATAACTAGAGAGGATGTAACAGGTTTTTGGATCTCCTCTGTAGATTCTTCACTATTGTCGCAATCTTGGTCTTCATCTTCGTCTTGTTTCTTCTCCTCTGCGCCTAAAAGAAGTGGCTGGATTGAAGAAGCAGCCATTGAAGAAGCTGTTCCATGCTTGCCTCTAATTTTCCGGGTATGGGTATGGGTTTTCTTAATTGGATATCGGATTATGAATTAATTTTAATTAATTAGGGAATAATTTAAAATAGACTAATAAGATGATGACACGTGTCTCTTCGCTAAAATGAGGGGTATATTTGTGCCACTGCATAACGACAGGGGTATATTTGAGCCCAAAGTATAACGGCAGGGGTATATTTGGACCCAAAGTATAACGAGGGGTATATGTAGCCCTTTTCCAATAGTACAGGGGTATATTTGGCCCTTTTCCGTTTAAAATATCCAAAATAGTGGTTGTTGCCTTCTTTTCACGCAAGATATTTATCCTGCTATATCACTTTGTAGGTTTTGACATAAGTATCTGAAACAGCCTCTCTACCTCCATGAAGTAGGGGTAAGGTCTGCGTACACTCTATCCTCCCCAGACCCCACTTATGGGATTATACTGGGTATGTAGTTGCTGTTGTTATAGAGGCATTATGTTTTCTGCTGAATTATTTTTTCAGAAATTCAAAAATGTAAACAAGTTATTTCTGGGCTTAGATATTAGCTTTATCTCTTGACTGCATAAATGCATCAAGCATCCCTAGTGCCAAAACTGCTTGGGTCTATACTGAGAAAAATGCACCAGGGCGTAAGCTGAAGAGCTTGTGTTTTGTCTTTATACATTTTCGTATAGAGAAACTATCCAAACTTTTGTGGACGCTGTCTTTTGCTTCCATGACTTTAGTTGGTAAAATTGCTTCAACTTATCCTCAGAAGAAAGAGGAATAGAACATTGAACTTACTGTACAATATGAAGTAGCTAAACAAGGATTAATCACAGGGCTATAGTGTATCGCTGCTATATAATCTCTTTTTTTGAAAAGGTGAGATTATATAATAGCTACAATATGATTTCACCATGCTTCAGAAGTAGAAATTTGATTACACTATTTTATGAAAGAATATGGTGACGCTGTACTACACATCTGCAGCCTCTAAACTGTGATAAAATGACAGGGAAAAACTATGATCCTTTTGGGGCTTGATTTTGTTATTAGGCTGATCTTGACAATTTTCTTTTTTTCTGGGTGTTCGTATAAAGGAAAGATGTTTGGCATCTCTCCCGACAGGGATGGGATCAGCCTTTGGGCTTTACCTGATACCGACAGTTTCTCCTGGTATTTAATTTTTTCTAGGTCCATAATGGCGTTTTCCAAGCCATTGCCAACTGATTTTTTTGGGCACAAAATCAAATCAAAGCAAACCAATCAGGTGAAAAGATTTCAGTTATCAAACCAAATAATTGCTACTAGCCCAATCTAGAGGAGTATGAAGGCTCGTGCCTCAGTGAGCCATACCTATAAGCTATAGCACCGGATTCACAATAAGTCACTGCATGATCAGCAGAGTGCCCTTTTTTTGTGCTGCTGACTAAGCGAAGCCGCATGCCAAGAACTGCTTTATGAAATGTATCCATGACCTGCACCTTAGTTTGCCTGGTTCCTTTTTCTTGATGAATATGTATAGGAATGGAGTAATGCAGTATCAATGTATTTATTCATGTGCTGATTGGCTTCTCCTAAATTACACATTAAATGGTTTTCATTTGACCTGTACTCTACTCTTCATTTCCTTTTAGAGAAAAAGACTTCAAATACCAATTTGTACCCTCCTCCGCCGATGTCCACAATCAAACCCTTGGGCAGAAAAGAAGGAATAAAAGAGAGCAAAAGCAACAGTTAGTGAACAAGAGGGATGATAAAGTCTTATTTCAACTTGTACTGTGTTTATTGAAAATATCTAATTAACCTTGCGAACAATACCTATGGGGTTGGGTGAACTCGAGATCTTCACAAAACAACAGGATGTACACTTCCCCGAAATGTGGACACCTATAGGTTGGACACCTCAAGAGAATGAGGGATCTAGTAGCAGCATACTTGCACAATTCAGGTTACAGGCAGGTGAAGATGTATTGAGATGGCAAGAACTTTTTCACCTTGTTGGTGGTCTAATCAGCAGATTGATAATTGGCCTTGGAAACATATTTGGAGAACTAACATCCCACACAAAGTTGTTTTTGTGGCTCTTGGCAATCCCACCAAGGAAAATCCCCCAAATGTTCCCCTTCCCCTACTCCCTATGTAATAAAACAGAATTTTCTTTTTTTTTTTTTTGGAAAAAGCTTTACAGAGGGAGGAGAATGTCTCACAGAAGTTTGGACCCTCCATCTGGTTGGACAATCTGGAAGGAGAGGAATCCTCATTTTAAAATATAAGAGAATAGCATGAAATATGATGACTTGTTTGTTGATATAAACTGCTCAGATGATTTACTGCTTTCAATATTCTTTAGCTTAGTCCTTCATTTTCAGGTTTTGTATGTATCCCCTCTTCTCTTCCACTTAATAAGAGTGATATTTTCACAGATTCAATCATTTATAAATGCTCTTCCTGAATATCCATTGCATTCTCATGGATTGATAAATGCTCCGAAGGTGCTTGCTGATGTTGTTGAATCAACAATAGGAGCAGTATTTATCGACAGCAATTCTTCAATTGACACTACCTGGGAGGTATGTTCTTTTTGGACCCTCAAATTCCTAATTTTAAGAGCGGTTCAAACTATTAGCGGTACATGTACCTCGTATGTGAAGGTTTTGATCACAGTTCATTTATCTTGTAGTTCTTATAGGTTAATGGGAGTTGGATCTAAGGCTCCTACTTGAACCTTGTGCCAAAAAAAGGGAAAAACATAAAGAACGAATGACAAGAAACAAATAAATAGAATGAGATGGAAGTGCACTTAGAGCCTATGCAAATGCTACGTTAAGCTTGGGGTTCCATTTTTGGCCGGTTACCATGTCAAGTTTGGCTTGAAGGCAGACACACTTTGTGAATTTATGGTATATAAATTCTATAACTCAAAGTCTCTTCCTTTCAAGACAGTCATCTGATGAATTAGTCATACCACCAAGTATGGATAAACTATATATTGTGTTGCTACCTTGTGATTGTGAAAGTTCATGAGGAATCTTGTATGAATTTATGTGGTTGGATGCTGAAGTAGTGACATTTACGTCACATAAAAATATGGGGAGAAGAGAACCATTCGAAAGACTGGGCGCTCTTTATTACTTGAGATTCTATCTAAACATGGTCCCATGTAATGGAATATACAACCAGGAGGTGGCACTGAGGGGGACAAAGACATGCTTCACGTAGACATAGAATGTCACTTCTATATCTGTTATGCCCACGTGATATTAACTCAACTTTTTAAAAAGGGATCCGTCGGGTTGGTTGCTATCTGGGCCTTTGCGCTTCCCTAATGCATCGCAATATAGCTTGGGCCTGACTCACCTCAAGAAATATTCAAAAAAGATAAAATGTGTCACTTTGACTAATGAGAAGCAGTGTTGTCAAAGGCGCGCTTAAAGCGTGCTTAAGCCCTGACGCGAGGCTCAAAACATGTTGAGCGCTTCGTGTCGCTTAATGTGCGCTTCAATGTCGTCATCAAGTTTCTAAGCCATACTTTCCTTGCCAATGAGTGTTTCTTGAAGAGGCGACACTAAACAATTATTATTTCACTTTACTGTTATCTTTTTTCAATTTCTTCATCCATTTAATTGTTATTCGTGCTTAAAATTATTAGTCTAGGACTAAACATATATAATAGTAATTTTTTTCTCCATTTGTGCCTTTTTTCGTTAAAGCCCACTTATTTGCGCTTAAAGCCCCAGTGCGCTTTTCGCTTTTTTGCTCTTTCGCTTTTGATGACACTGATGAGAAGTCTGGCATGTAAAGGGTAACTTATTAAGTTCAGTTCTGTGTTATGTTCTTGATTGGAGCTCGAAATGTCACTTGGACAGTGTTCTTCTCATTCCACTCCCCTAATACATGCTGCTTTTGATTTTGGATGACATGTAGGTAGCAGAGAATCTATTAGAGCCCATAATTACACCAGAAATTCTTCAAACAAATCCAGTGAAGAAGCTCTATGAGACATGCCAGAAGCATAAACTCAAAGTTCGAGTAGTCGATATGTGGTCACATGATGGGAGTTTTGAAGTTTTTATTGACAATCAACTAAGTGGAAAAGGCATGTGTCATGTAAAGAAAGAAATTGCATTGAACAGAGCAGCAAATAAGGCATATGATGAAGTTATTAGAATGTTAAGTGTTGGCAATATGAAGATAGCTAATAGCTAATAATCTGGCATTCGAAAGAGAACTATTTGTTCTTATTGCAAGTATACAGTTTTGGATTTCCAAAGTTGATTTACAGACTCATTGGTTTAGAAATCCACAGGGCTTCAATTTTCATTAGTTCTATCTCTCCAGTAAGGACAGAAGAATTTTGAAATCTCTCTACGGGGCTCATTGCATAATCTTAACATGAGTTACTATACATTGACAATGCATAGTTTTTTATACCATTAGGTAGGATGACTTGTCACAAGAGTTTAAGTTATATACATCGTCAATATAAAAAGTTTTTATTTTATACTATCAGGTCACTCAAAAGGTATTTACATGTAAGCCTCTTTAAAATATGAGACTTGTAATCTTGAAAATAAGACAACTGCAACATATAGAGGTGATCAAAATGTAAAAATAAAAATAAACTGACGGTGGATATAACTTAAATTATTATGTAAAGCAATTGTCGATATTATGCCTAATTTGGTAGCTAGCCTAAAAAATAGCATAAACAACCTATTATGACAAGTTCCAAGCAAAGAAGATCCATCAAATGCAAAAGAGTCACCCTTATTCCCAAGGTACAACACCCTTGCTCCATTAAAGAATTTAGGCCAATTTCTTATTGTACAATGCTCTATAAACTAGTCTCTAAGTTTCTAACTAAGAGAATGCAAGGGATGATGGAGTACCCAGTATACCCCAGCCAGACAGCCTTTGTTCTTAGGAGGTCATCGTTGATAACATACTCCTAAGCCATGAACTCGTCAAGTGATATGGGATGAAGGGGATATCTTCTAGGTGCATGCTCAAGCTTGATATGCAAAGACATATGATTTTGTGGAGAGGGTTTTCCTTGAACAGATTCTTATTGCATTACATTTTCCTATGCTTTTTGATGAATGGATTATGATGTGTGAAAACTGTAACCTATTCCATTGTCCCAAATGAACTTATGACTAGCCAATCAAACCATTTGAAGCTAAGAAAGGATTAAGACAAAGTGATCCTCTATCACACTATCCTTTTTGTTTTGGTCATGGAGTACCTTGTTAGATCACTAAAACACTTGAGTCAGCAGCCTCAATTCAATTTTCACCGTAGGTGTAGTAAGTTGAATGTTATCAAATTAGGATTTGCAGATGATTAATCCTGTTTTGTAGAGGAGATGTCACCTCGGTGCAATTGTTGTTTGAAAGATTCCAGTGTTTTTTCAAAGCCTCTGGAATACTAACCTTTCTAAAAGTTCTATCTATTGTAGTGGGATGTGTGGTCTACCTGTTAGATACTTGGGTGTTCCTTTGAGCACAAAAAGGTATCCATTGTCCAATGTCAACCTCTGTTGGTTAAGATCATTAGCAGAATTAAAAGCTTGGACTACCAGATTCTAATCATATGCTGGCAGAGCTCAGATGATCAAATCTCTTTTATTTTCCATTCAAGTGTTTTGTGCAAAAATCTTTATTCTTCCAAAGAAAGTAGTCATGGTGATAGAAGCAACTTGTAGTAGTTTCTGGATGACTGGTGGATCTCTTTATCCAAAAAACGTTATTAGCTTGCGGCAAAATCTGTCTCACCAAACTGCCGGAGGCTTTAACATTTTGGACATCCCTATATGGGACAAAGCTCAATCGATGCTTTGGAATATTTGCACCAAAAAGGACATGCTTTGGGTCAAGTGGATTCATTGTTACTATAAGAAGGAATAAGAATATTCTAATAGATGTCCCTAAACAAGCATCCTGTATCATTCAGAAAATTCTACAGGCTACTAAGTACTTCACTCAGACAGGATACACAATGGATGAGATCATGACTATACAGAAGTTTTGTACCAAGCATTTCTACCTCAAATTCAGAGGGCAGTTTCCAAAAGGGTCATGGAGGAAGCTGGCTTGTAATAACTATGGCCTTCCTAGGTGGATTTTTTGGTTATAAATGGTTGCACGCCATAGACTTCATACTAGGGACAAACTGCTTAAATGGGGTGTTACCACTGATCAGAAATGTCCACTGTGTGAATAAACTGATGAAAGCGTTTCATATTTGTTCTTTGCATGTGATGTTTCAAGTCATATATGGAGGAAGCTGCTTCAGTGGTTGAGCATAACCGTAAAATCCTATGTGCTCGGAAGCAGAAATGCAGTGGGCAGAGCAGATGGCCAAAGGCAAATCTTCCAAGGCAAAGGTGTACCTGATGATTTTATTAGCTGTATACTTTGTTTGGAGGGAAAGAAATATAAGAACCTTCAAGCAAAAGAAACAACAACCTAGTCTTTTGATTAAATTGATCATTAAAGAGATCCACATCAAAACTAGCAGTAGATTCCAGATTGCAAAATGGCTGGAGAATTGCAATTTTTGTCTGTCTGAGCCATGTTATGATGCTCCTTTGTCTTCTTGTTTTGGTAGTTAACTGAGCTCTAACTGACTCTTGGGACTGTGTCCAGTAGCAAGTTCTTTTTGTTGTACTGAACTGTTTCACTTTGATAATAGGACAAGTTATTAACCAAAATAAATAAATATACTAATTGTGAAAATTATTTACACTGTATATAAACAAAATCCTTTTAACTTGCACATTGAATTGAACACATTGATTAAAATGCAAACTTTCCAACCAAAGGACCCTTGAATTCATAATTTCATATATATCATCCAGCTCTGGATGCATTCAATGAACGGAAAAGGGTCATATTTGACATTCACTATTGGAAAAGGTTTAATATTGCCCTCCGTTATATTATCAGTCCATATATGTCCCTAACGTCATAAAAGTGGCTAAGATTTGTCCTTCCTTCGTTAACCCCATCTATTTTAGCCGCATGACATGCCAACTCACCACACCAATCCTTCTTTTTCCGCCACCACCCAAAGTCACCAACACCTTCACCATATGTACTATCACCACCAACATAAACCATTTATCAATCCTCTATTTCTTAAAAAATGAAATTTCTAACTTTTCCTAATTTCTAATTTGCTGACGGTCTTGTGGAGTTGGAATATTTTCGAATCTATATGTTTTCCACTCCACAAAATTGATTATCCAAGATTTGTTTGTTTAAGCCATCAGTTTAAATTCAAAACAACTTATACATACGGATGTATACCTGGCTGTCAGAGACATGTACCTTTAATAAATAAAAATAATAGAATATAAAAATAAATAATTAAAGGTACAATAGATTTATTTTCATCATGCTAAAATAAATAAAAATAATATAATATAATTGAGAGAAAGACAATTATTGTAGAAATATTATTTCGTTATCCAGTCAGATCTTGAGATCACTTCTTACGTATATTAAAATTAGGAAATATGAGATATTACACGCACAAGGAAACAATGGAAGATGGGTAGATGATTTATGTTGGTTGTGATACACGTATGGTGAAGATATTGGTGAAAAAAGATTGTTCTGGGGAATTGGTATGCCATGTGATTAAAATGGATGGAGTTAACAGATGAAGGACAAATTTGAATCACTTTTATAACATTAAAGATATATATAGATTGATAATAATTTATCGAGAAGTGATATTGAACTTTTTTTCCTACTATATAGAAGCATGGGTACCCATGCTTCGTCGTCAGTCACTCTTAAAAAAAAAAAAAGGTGGGCCCCAATCTTCTTTAACAGTAGAAAAATTGTAAAAAAAAATTAAAATAGGGCCCACTCTTCTATAATAGTAGAGATTAAAAAAATTAAGGCGGGGTCCGCATGGAGAATTAGGAGATAATTACAAAAAAAAAAAAGTTAAGATGGGGTCCACGTGAAGAAGTAGGAGATAATTGCTAGGAAAAAAATTAAGGTGGGGTCCACGTGAAGAGTAGGAGACAATTGCAACGAGAAAAAAAAAAAAAGATATTTAAATAATGATAATAAGTTCGAGAAAATGGTAAAGATACGACGCTTAGAGAAAATGTAAAAAGAGAAGTTCGGGAAAAAAAATAACGATTTAAATTGAACACAAAAATCAAGCCAAAAAGTTATAAAACTAAAAGATTTAAAACTTATACCATACGTTTAACACAAAAAATGAGGAATAACATCAAGAAGGCGAAATATAAACGGTCTTCTATACTAGTAATTTTTTTTTTTTTTAAAAAGGTGGGGCCCACTAATAGTAGAATTTTTTTAAAAAAAATTAAGTTGGGCCCACTTTTCTATAATAGTATAAATAAAAAATAAAAATATTTAAGGTGGGGCGCACTCTTCCATAATAATAGAGATTAAAAAAATTAAGATGGGATCCAAGTGAAGAATTAGGAGATAATTGCAAAAAGAAAAAAAGTGGGATCCACGTGAAGAAGAAAAAAAATAGGACATTTACATAATGATAATAAGTTCAGAAAATGGTAAAGATACGCTTAGCGGAAATTTAAAGAAGAGAAATTTAGGAAAAAAGAAATAATGATTTAAATTAAACACAAAAATAGCTAAAGAAGTCATAAAACCAAAAGATTTAAAACTTATACCCAAACGTATAAGTTTAGACACATACGTCTCACATAAATAATGAGGAATAACATCGAGAAGACGAAATATAAATGGTCAAAAAACGTATACACATATTTTCTTAAAATGATGAAGTTGGTCTATACTTAAAAATTGAAGACTACAGCAGATGTTGACGCATGAAAGCGCTTTTCAGTGTTGTTGATTAGAAAGAGATGATGGCATGAAATTCGGTATTGAAAGTGTATTTCAAATCTTTCAATTAGAGAATCAAACAAGGAAAGTCATATATGGAAGAAGCGGACTAATTAAAATAATTTGTTAATATTTTCAATTAATTGAATTATAATACTTTCTGTAATAAAAATTCCATAATTATAATACTAAAAGGTACTCTCTCTGTCCTAATTTATGTAACATAATTTGATTAGGCACGAAATTTAAAAAAGAAATGAAAGATCTTTGAAACTTGTGATGCAAAAACAAGTCATGATATTTGTGTAAATTTAAATCATTTCATTTAAATCAAGTTAAATGATTTTTAAACATAAAATATATCATTTTTTTAGACGATCTAAAAAATGTGGTACTACTTTTTACCTCCAACTCAAGTTAAAAA
Organism: Lycium ferocissimum; assembly: GCF_029784015.1. Classification (NCBI taxonomy): domain Eukaryota; kingdom Viridiplantae; phylum Streptophyta; class Magnoliopsida; order Solanales; family Solanaceae; genus Lycium; species Lycium ferocissimum. The sequence continues at coordinate 48,045,622 of NC_081352.1, forward strand.
AAAGAAAAAGAAAAAAAAGTGAACCCCACACTAAAAAAAAAAACAATATAAGAAAAAGTGAACCCCATATTAAAAAATCAAGA
>NC_081352.1:48045804-48081762 GCF_029784015.1 Lycium ferocissimum
TTGTTCCCAAGGTCTCGAGTTCGATCCTTGATATAGAAAAATCCGGCAGGACGCCTCCCGAGAATGGGCCTACCATGTGAATCGGATACAGTTGGACTCCAATGCGGACATCGATCACCGGAAAGGGAACAAAAAAAAAAAAGGAGATTATTTCTTTTTTTTTTCTCCTCAATGTTCTGTTTGTTCTATTGGTTCTCATAGTAAAGGTGGAACTGGAATTGGAACCTTCTTTCGTCTTTGTTGGGGAAAATATTGTTTCTGAGTACGATGTTGAAAGAATTGAATTGTTGTGTAACAAATACTTGTTTCTGCAAATTATTTTAAACACAGCAGTTATCTTTCTTTCGAAAATCAATTATGTTTCCCTTTTGCAAATCAATGTCAGGTTCACAAATTAGAAGGATTTTTCCAACTTCAACTTGAAATAAACTATTTGAAATTAAAAATTTGTTTGAGAAATATTTCAAGTGAACCAACGGTGTTCTTTTACAAGTAAAATATATGTCAAAACAAAATTTGAACCTCTTTTACAATTTCAGCTCCAAATACTCTTCTTTTGATTTCAACTAAATATTGTCAATTTGTAAGATTGTGAGCCCTTATATGGTATGAAGGTAGAAGAGGGGTTGGAGTTAAAACCATTAATTTTAAGTAATAAATCTCCCAAATAAAATTGCAAGATGGAAGAGTACACCCAGTCAACAGCTTGTTTTGTACAGTGAGAATATAATGAATGACAACTTAGCATTTAAACTGTCTACCTAACACTTGAAGCATACTAAAAACACCAGAGATCTATTAACTTTAAGCCTACTGTTCCAGAGACAGCCTTCAAAATGACATCGTTTCACCTATCACAATACTTTGGGTAAAGCTCATCATTTTAATATAGAGTTTAGCTCCAATGGAAGAATCCCGTTGCTTGCTGCGTAATATACAGCAATTGCAATCAAAAGAACGAGCATAACGATCCACAAGCTCAGACCTGCAAATGTAAACAATATGTTTAATGACATACTTACCATAACAACATGGTTGATTATGCATGCGCAAAGCATGACACTTGATGGCAAGACTAGAAAGAGATCTAACACACACACACATATATATTATCAGCCAGTTGAAATAATCCAGATTAATGCACAGGTGATAATGACTTGACCAAACTTAAATCAACTGAAATGCTAACAAAGAATAATTCTAGCGCACATATATATTTGCAGTTGTTTCCTACTAGTTCATGTCATCAGTAATATCAACCTTTTTTCTTACATGACGGTTGAGTTAAAACTAAACTAATCAGGATCAACAATAGAAGCTTACAAACTACAAATGTTAGGCTCATTTTGGGACTCGGCTGGCTACCTCTAGCAACCAGCCCACATAAACTAGCTACTCTCTATCATCATGTTCCTGATATTGATATGCAAATTAAATACTCACCACTTTTCTTCTCTTCGTCCTTTATAATTGTCACTCTCACTCTTGAATCCATGGAGGCAGAAAGCAAAGCCCTGAAAAAGCAAAAAGTTTAGAATTGTTTATGTTGCCTGCAGGCTTTTACAGTCACTAACAGGAGCATGAAAAGCATTTAGGACCTCGAATCTTCTGAGAACTTCAATGTTGTTACAAGACCAAGATGAGCCTTCTTTACCACATTTTGCACTTGAAAATTGTTGGAAGACACTATCAAAACATCTCCCTCAATTGTTCCTCTGCAAAAGAAAGTGAAACCCAGACAGCTTTTAAGTTACAAAGAACATATTCTATGCAACATCATTATTACTTCTACTATTCAGTATTATAAGATGTCAACAAGATTGAGGTAGTTTCTCGCGGATCATCATGTATGATATGAACTTATGGAAAATCCCCTGAAAATTTTACAACCTAAATGTAAGTTGTTCTTAGCTTAGCTTCGAACCAGGAAAATCCACTAATTGTAGTTTAGTTTCGAACCAGCAATCTCCAGGTATGCTATTCCTATGCGTCAACCTCTCCACCATCCCCTTTGGGAGTTGGGACAAGTCAACTAGCTGCTTTTCTCCTCTTAGATTATAATTTTCTTTTCTTTTTTTAAATAAGCTGCTTTTGTAGGCAAATGCTCGAACTCTTTGAAAAGCAACACTAAGTTTAGCACATTATATAAATGAACTTTCCAACTTTAAGAATGTTCAGCTATATGGAGAGTTCAGTGGTGCGATGAGATACGTGTTTATAGACATTCGTGGAAGAGAAACTAACAAAGAGTCTTACACTGCCAGAAGCTTTCCGTTGGGTGAAACATTGAAGGCACAAATAGGATCACGAACAATACGCTTTGATTTTATCCTCTTCCATGTAGTAGTACTCCACTTCGAAATGCTTCCACCTTGATCTTTGCAAATACAAGAATACAGAGTTAATTCTTCATACATGCCAAGTGAAGCACTATCTAAAAATAGGTAATTCAGATAAATTTCCGGTATAGCATATCCACCTCGCATTGTGATGATGTATAGAATCTGATTCTCATCGTTAATTGGTGAGAATCTACAAGAGCCAAAAATCTCATCCTGGGTACAAAAGACGCTTCTTGTCAGATTACTAACGCAACAAAGAGAAAGATTGGGGTATATGCCCACATAACTTCCTCGGATTGGGAGTATATAAGAATCCACATGTAACTACTCTTATCTTAATAAAAAATAGGAATCCACGTGTAAAAGAGAACCAGTTAATACAAAGCAAATTGACAGGAGAAACAAAACATTTAAAAATGAATCTACTCTGCTTTTTGGGTAGTCTAGTGTCAATTAAATCAAAATTTGACATTACTTTTGTCCGTTCTTTTGGTAGGGAAAAAGTGGAATATAACACACTGAGCATCTTCCAGCATTTTAAAGACATTCATATATATTCTTACATTTTCCTTCATCAAAGAAGCAACAGATTTTGATTTTGAGACATCCCAAATCCGGCAAGGGCCACTTCCAGCAGATGCAAGAAATTTTCCATCTGGGCTACATATATAACCGAAAACATTTGAGTCGAAATCCCTCTACCATTAACATATTGCTTTTAGTGCTTAAATTGAAGTTGAGCAATACTATGAACCTGAAGTCTAGATCCTTCACAGAAGCATGAGCATTATCCTGATCAAGAATATTTTCCATGCTAGGCCACTTATAAACCCTCAACTTGCCATCCTGTACCGCACCAAAATTCAATAATCAAGATAATTATAATTTACCTGCACAAACAAGGTAATGTAATTCCATGTTTCACTCTTTATAAAAGGACAACAAGAGAGAAGCAGAAGCTGCCTCCTTGATCAAACAAATCAATCATGCCTCAATCAAAACAACAACAACATACCCAGTAAAATCCCACAATGTGGGGTCTGGGGAGGGTAAAGTGTACGCAGAACATACCCCTATCTCGGAAGATAGGGAGGCTGTTTCCGAAAGACCCTCGGCTCAAGAGAAAACACAACAAGAAAGGTTAGATAAGCACAAGCAGTTCAAAGCAAAATGCAAATGAAACTAAAGAAAGCGAATAAGTCAAAATAGAGCAGTCTAAAAAAGGGAGCGAGGCTACCACGGATAAATAAGATAATCGAAGTACAAGAAACAACATATAGTAGCAAGAAACAAAGGACAATAGACTATAGATCGAAACAGCGACTACCTACTAGCCTTCTACCCTAATCTGAGTCCTCCAACACCTCCTATCTAAGGTCATGTCCACGGTAAGCTGAACCTGCGCCAGCACCTCTCCCCAATACTTTTTCGGCCTACCCCTACCTCTTTTGAAACCATCCATAGCTCACCTCCGCACTGGGGCATTTGTGCCTCTCCTCCTCACATGCCCAAACCATCTCAGCCTTGCTTCCCTCATCTTGTCCTCCACTGATGCTACTCCAACCTTATCCCGGATATCTTCATTCCTAATCCTATCTCGCCTGGTGTGCCCACACATCCATCAACATTCTCATTTTCGCAACTTTCATCTTTTGGACGTGAGAGCTCTTGACTGCCCAACACTCTACCCCGTACAACAAGGTCGGTCTCACAACCACTTTGTAGAACCTGCCTTTAAGTTTTGGTGGCACCTTCTTATCACACAGCACTCCTGAAGCAAGCCTCCATTTCATCCACCCTGCGCCAATACGATGTGAGACATCATCGTCAATATCCCCATTTTCTTGTATAATAGACCCGAGATATTTGAAACTTCTTTTCTTTGGGATGGCCTGGGTACCAAGCCTCACTTCCACTCTAGGCTCATGTGTCACGTCACTGAACTTGCACTCCATGTACTCGTCTCGTCCTACTCAACTTTAATCCTTTGACTCCGCAGTTTGTCTCCAAACCTCCGGGCTTAGCATTCACTCCGCCGCGTGTCTCGTCGATCAAGACTATGTCATCCGCAACAACATACACCATGGCACCTCACCTTGAATTCGCCGCGTCGTACAATCCATCACTGAGCAAATAAAAATGGGCTAAGAGCCGATCCCCGGCGCAACCCCATCTCCACCGGGAAGGCCCGAGTCTCCTCCCACCGTCCTTACCCCGGTCAGCGGCTCCCCATACATGTCCTCGATCGCCCTAACGTACGCTGGCTGTACACCTTTGGCTCCAAGCATCTCCATAGAACCTCTCGCACTTTGTCGTAAGCCTTTTCTAGGTCAATGAAAACCACGCGTTGTGTCCTTCTTCCTCTCCCTATACCGGCTCCACCGGGCCTCTCACAAGCATGGATGGCTTCGTAGTCGGCCGAGCGCCCGACACGAATCCGAACCGGTTCTCTCGAAATGGACACGCCTCTTCTCACCCCATCTCCACCACCCTTTCCCACACTTTCATACAAGTGGCTTAGCAACATCTCTCTATAGTTGTTGCAACTTTGAATGTCACCCTTGTTTTTATACAAAGGGACCATTATACTCCACCTCCATTCCTCAGGCATCTTCGCCGTCTTAAAAATAACATCACAATCCAGTCAACCACTCCAAACCTGCCCTGCCCGCACTCTTCCAAAACTCCCCGGGGATCTCGTCAGGACCGGTAACTCTCCCCCTGCGCATCCTGCGAACAGCACCCTTAACCTCCTCCACCTTTATACTCCTACAATACCCAAAGTCGTGACGCCTCTCAAAATACTCCAAATCTCCCAACACAATGTCTCTATCACCTTCCTCGTTCAAGAGTTTATGGAAGTATGACTGCCAACTCCGTCTAATGAGAGCTTCCTCTACCAATACTTTGAACTAGATGTAATAAATACTCTCCAAATCAAACTTGGCAAAACATAAGGTATCTTTGGGGATGGACAATAGCCGTTCAAAGATGATTTTTTTTACCTAAAAGTACACCACCAAGCCAAGTTGCTAAAGTTCAAAGATAGAGGATTAGAACAGTTTTTCTTCTTTTTCTTCTCTTTATTAGAGCAAAAGAACAAATAGAGAAGAACAAATCAAATATTTGCTTTGTAAATTATACTTTTGAAAATATTTACTCATTATCCTCCCCAACTATTTGGTATTGAGTCATTTCCTGGTTAACTTACTCTTTACCCGTTAATGTACGGCAGCCATAGGCCCATAGACAGCTCAAAACCCCCAAGTATTATGGTCATTATTGTCTGCAGGCTCATATTAGAGCCAGAAGAAACTAATCTTAAATGCTTCATCAAAAAGGAATTGATCTTAAATGTCCATACACACATTAGCAAACATTTACTGGCAGTTAGATAGTCATAGACGGATTATGTATAAACTTGGTCACACTCACAAAATGGCTGATAACTTCTGTCAATCCCAAAAGCCTTTTTTTAACTCCAAAAAGTAAAAAAGAAGCAGTAAATGTAGAATGAGAGGGTGGTGGGAAAAGACTAGCATGGAAGTTCATATTTCCTGATAAAAATTTATTCCCTTCTTTAGTTATCTATTAGCATCTAAGGCTTTCTCCATGAACTGTGTACTATGTAGAGATGCTAAGCAAAATTTCTTAAAATGGAAAAAGGCTTGTTTAAAGTTTTTCTTTTACTTTGCTACTAATTACCTTCAGCAGTTCATTATTTCTGAAAGAGTTAAAGTTGTTCTGACATCTTTCTTACAACAAAGAATTAAAATCCAAAAAGGAGAAATCCAAATGGCAAGGTAAAGTACCAATGTGGGATCCAGAACGTGAGTCAAAACATAGCCACTAGATATTCGTAACTAAGACCGAAAAAATCTTTATCGCTTAAAGATTGATGCCATAGAATCGGGCAATAATCCTGAGTTTACCCCCTTCTCTTGTACATAAAATTATAACTTGTAGGGCAGAACAAGGTTTCAGAGAGGAAAACAAGCCCACTTTAAAGAGCACTTTCAGCAACCTTTCTCAATCAAGTCACTTTCTGCAACCTTTACAGTTTAATGCAGAGAGAACATGTGTACCACCAGTGTTTCTTTTTGTAACTAGTGATGTAAACCAGTGGTGCCATAATTCGTACTCAGACTGCCTCCTCCTTTTCCTTTACATACAATCTAACTTATAGCAACAACAACAACAACATCAACAATATGCCCAGTGAAATCCCACAAAGTGGGGTTTGGGGAGGGTAGAGTGTACGCAGACCTTACCCCTACCTTGGGAGGTAGAGAGGCTGTTTCCAGTAGACCCTCGGCACAAGGACAATCTAACTCATAGTGTGCAAGAAAATTTTAGAGGGTAAAATAATCAAAGACAGACTTTTCTGGTTATTCTTTTTAAGAACACTTTGTCCAACTTTTACCAAAATACGAGAAGAACTGAATCTTACAAAACTGGCCTTCTTGAACATTATATACACAATGAACAAAACAGTAGTGCCTTCATATTGAATAGTTTTCCTTCAATGGCAAGCAACAACCATACTTTCATTTCAACCTGAAATAGTTTAAGGAAAGATATCTACCTCACCGCCAACAGCAAGTAAAGAACCTTCATGGTTAAAAGTTAGCGCTAATTGTTGTCCAACATCTTGCAATGGCTCAAGTACTCTCTCAGATGATATCAGACCCAATGAATGATTTTCAGCTCTCTGAAAATCCCATTCAAACCATCTACACAGGAAGCACGTTTATTAGATGCTCCCAAGCTACTCGCTGAAAGTACAGGCAAAAGTTCCGAGCTTAAATACTGCAAGTGGTCTACTGTGGACTAAGTTTGCTAAAGCAACTAACCAGATAGAGGACTGAATAATCATAGCAATGAACAACTTCACAAACTTGTAGACATGATGTCGATTGATAATCACTTCAGCCTTAACTATATAAGGCACTAAATGTTCTATCAGCAACTGTATGCTTTTGTGATTCTATGCTCTCCTCAGCCCATGCCACCACTCACAAGTCACAAAGTGAGGGGTGAAAAGAAAGAAGAGAATACTCAACATGAACAGTATGCTTAAGCCTTGAAAGCAAATCCCATTGCACAACTTACCTGCAGCTTTTTGGCAATGAACATATAAGACCTTCGCCACCTGGATGTACTGTCATCCTATAAGGCAAATCAGCGCCAGTTCCTAACCTAGCCACCTTCAACAAAGCAGATGTTTTTAGTCAAACTGATCTAAGGAGGATATAAATGTAATCTCTCATGTTCTCCTAATGTTTCAAGGAAAACAAAAGTGAAGAGCATACATGGCAATGTAATTAAAGTTAATTGACCAATCATAAAGCTCACTGATATATTGATGCTTTTGGATGTACTTAATGGTTCTAGTTAAGGCTCTTATTTAAAAAGCAGTTAATAAAGGCTAGAACATCTGAAATGTTAATCTATAAGCATCCGAAAGAACCAGGTTCGACAAAGATAACGTGCTGCGCTGAAAAATAGCAAATCTGATGTCTGTAGTTAACCCATCTGAGCCCCTCTTTTCTTTCAGCAAGCAGGATTTAGGCTTCACCAAAAGTTTCCCCAAGACAAAAGATTATTTTAATGCCCATTATTTTAATGCCAAAAACTGGTTTTATCATGTAATCCTTCCAATTCAAATTATATGACAATGCCTGCTAGGCACAAAGTTTAAAATATTCATTTCGACTCATGTATCATACTAGTGGTTGTCGGAAAAAAATAGTAAATTAGTGATTGAAAAGTTAGTTTGATCAAGAACTCATCAAATCAAAGTACAAATTTCAAAAAAAAAAAAAAAAAACCGATGCGGATTCTCGAAAATCGTGATTCTTGTGGAAGCTAGATAGAAATAGAAAAGTGTCAAACATATTCAAATGTTTTAAAATGGAAATAGTATCATATAAGTTAAACAGAGGGAGTAGCTCATTATGCCAAATAATGATGTGCATGTTCAAAAGTTCAAAATATTTGTTGACTATAATACATATTGATTCCATAAATTCTATAGCTATACATCAGTCCCTGAATCCAATAAATGAACAAAAACTAATACTTTGCTAAGTTAGTTTCCATCAGTTTAAGTCATTTGATCTCTTGAAAACTAAAAGCCGTCAGGAATCCACATCGCCTGCTATTTCAAAAACCTTAGCTTCTAGAAGATCACACAGAACAAAAAAACACTAGGTGATTTCTTCTTATATGTCCTAGCCTTGAGGGACAGAGTTACCTGGTACCTGCTACTGGTGGGAGGTGGCAGGTATCCCATGTAACTAGTCGAGGTGTGCGCAAGCTGGCCCGAACACCACGGTTATCAAAAAAAAAAAAAAAGATCACACATAACAAGAATCTATGAAAGCTAGCCAAACTTTCAAAAGAACACAAAATGTGCATGTATAATGAACATGTACACAAGCAATCATCTACATAGCAATTCAATTTGCACAAAATCACTGTTACATCAGATCATAAGAATAATGAAATTAATCGCTTACAGGTTCATCAGAAAGCACATTAATTTTACCATTTTCATCAAAGCCAAACGTATAGCATACTTAGCTACTAGAAGATCACACAGAACACGAATCTATGAAATCTAACCAAACTTTCCAAAGATTAAGTAAGCATCTACTGAACAATTCAATTTGCATAAAATCACCGTTACATCAAATAATAATAACAAAGAATTTAAGAGCTTACAGGTTGATCACTGAGGACATTAGAATCAAAATAGAATTTGGCAACAATGAGAGCATTGCGAATACCGCTATTCCCTTCTCCACCGCCTCCGGCAAGGACAACATAACTTTCCGGCGCCGACTCCGATGATTTGTCGCCGTCGTCATTTTCCGGGGGCGGTTCGACGGCAGATCTGACGGCGTTAGATGGGACCCAACCGGCACCGTAAATTGGGACGCCGTAATTCTTGGAATTGGGGGAATCAGTCATTTTTTGGTTATTGTGATTGAAAGAGTATTGAGAAAATTGAGATGTAAGCTAAGGGGTTTGGTTTTGTTTTGTTTTGTTCAGTCAAATGGTGAGTGTTTACTGTTTAAATCTGTAGTACTTTTAACGGAACCGGTTCGTTGAGGTTATAAACTGAGCCGGTTTTTTCGGGTTAAGAGAATCATGATGAATTGTCTGTTAAAATTGAGGATTTTGCATTTTGCACCCCTTATGTATACCTTGTTTTCGATTTGCAACCCCTTTTCCACCCCTTGTATATGTCTCTTTTTTAAGGTTAAAGTCATAGACAGCCCCTAAATTTTTCCACATATTCCTCATGGCCATCTAAACTGACTCTTGTTCCGATTGAATACCTAAACCCCTCCGAATTTGTACCATTTAGACACCTTTTGATGATGTGGCAAAGTGTGTGTAACACACATAACAGAGGCGCGTGAAAGGCATTATTTTGCCTATTTCTCCATTTTTTTAATCTCCTCTTCTTCATCATCTTCTCTCCTTACCGCCGACGCTGACGCCACCGCTACACCGCCGCCGACCATCTTTCTCTTTCCCCTTCTTTCTCCAGCCACTCACCACCTCATTTTCCTCCAGACCTGTCGCCACCCCCGATACCACCACCATCCACTCTTTCTCTCTCCTTCCTTCTTCTTCTGTAAAAAATGGAGCTTGTTCGCCGAAAGAAATGGAGTTGCCACCACCAACATACCCTCTCTCTCCTTTCCTCCTCTTCTGTCAAAAATTACTTTATCAAATCTAAACCTAAAAGCAAAACAAGGAAAAAGAAGTGGGGATGAAGATGACCAATGGAACGGCAGCGGCCGAGAAAACATGTTCAATTTCAATTTTGGGACTGCTTTGATCTTCCGTATTGCTCTCTTCCCACCAAACCTAGTAACAATCATTTTGTTCCTTCCAGTACCATCTAGATTGTGATATCTTCTTCTTGATCTCCACTGCTTATTCACGTCTCCATGGAATATTTTTGAAATTAATTCCATCCCTTCTACTTAGTATCGTTTTGTGGTAGTGCTTGTTACCACCACCCATGAAGATGATCAATGGGTGGGTGATTTAATCGGTGAAAATAGAGGAGATTGCAATTTTTGGTTTATCGTGGACATGGAGGAGAAGAAGAGTTGGGGGGGGGGGGGGGGGTATGATTTTTTTTTTTTTAACTTATAATTATTTTTAAGTGGACCCCAGCGCCACATGTCACATTTTCATTTGACAAAGTTGCCACTGCCATGAGTGTAATACACTCTCTTAATTTTGCCGATTATTGTGAAAAAAGGTCTATAGATCGAATTTGGATTGGTTTAGGTACACACAGGTATAACCTTGGTTTAGGTATCCCAGAGGAAAATGTGGCAAAGTTTAGGGGGCTATCTATGACTTTTCCCCTTTTTTAATTTGCACGATATCTTCTTATTTTTTACTCCTTCCAATTTAAATTATGTGAACCTATTTCTTTATTAGTCCATAGAAAAAAGAATGACTCATTTTTATATTTAAAATATTTAAAAATAATTTACCTTTATGCAGTAATTTATAGCCACACAAAATATATGCGATTCATTTAACACTACAAGTTTAAAAGTCCTCTCTTCTTTCTTAAATTCTGTGACCAGTCAAATGGGTTCATATATATTGAAACAGAGAAAGTATGATTTAAACCTTAACCTACTCAGGTCTTTATAAAATTATGCAAGGGTGGAAACACATTACATATTACAATAACAATAATATATTTAGTGTAATCCTATGGTGGGGTTTAGGGAGGATAGGTGTACGCACACCTACTCTTACCGCGTGGAGGTAGAGAGGTTTTTTCTGATAGATCCTCCTTCAAAGAAAGTATTTCAAAGCAGTTTGAAAAAGGAAATACATAAATGAAAATGACATGACGAACAAAAAGGAAAGTAGTACATAGCATTCAGAAAAGAAAAAAAAAAGAACAGTAACAACCGTGAAATAATACGATAACCGAAGCACAAGTAACACAAATAATAACAAAATGTCGAAGATAAGAAATTACAAGAATAATGCTAATGCTACTGTAAGAAAGTGAAAACAGATACGACAGAAACGGGGCTCTAACCTACCATCAAGCCTATCTCGCCGAAAAACAAGACAATACTCACCTGCCTACTAATTTTCTACCCTAATTCGCGACCTCCTATCTACGGTCATGTCCTCGGTAAGTTAAAGATGCATCATGTCCCGTCCCTGGCAAAACTGTCAGGCAGTGTGATCGGAAAAGTGAACGCTTGCTTGCTTGTTACAAGTGATGAGCTTATACAACAGTGATGATGAAAAATCATATGGATGACGCTTCCAAAGATGTTAACTGCTCATAATGATCGTTGTCTGCACGTTGAATCTGTTACTTACGTGGATAAGTAACTGTCAAAGTGGATCCTAAGTTATTCAGTTTCATTCGCGAGGCTTATCATTACGGGACACTGAGGTCACTCGACCATAAGCGAAACCTTTTGTTACCGATATATCAAGTTTTGCTCGTACCTAGCTTAAGCTGAGAGTGATGCCCGGTCATTGTCTCGGACTCTGGCTGACATTGCCTTTGCTGAGTTGGTTCTGACCAGACTTGATCTACCACGAGTCATTTTCTGAGTCATCCATGTGTCGAATTCGTATTTTGACCAATACAAAGGTGATATGCCCAAGATAATTCTTACTCTATTATTTTACGTGACATTACTTATTTGTTTTCATCAATGACAACTTTTAATATATAAAAATGATTTAATTTGAAATTTCTCATTTCATTCTTCAACAAAAATAATATACTCACTGTAATTCTATAAGTGGGGTTTGGAGAGGATAGGACGTACGTAAACCTTACCTTTATCTTTATGGGGTAGAGAGGTTGTTTACGATACACCCTCGGCTCAAAAGAAAATAGACAACAACATAGCAAGAGACAAAACAAAATATTCTTCATGACATATTTTTTTATTTTAAAATTACAAAAACATTACTGTATTAAAATCATAAATTTCACAAAAATCTCTTTCTTTATTAGCTTATGTTCAATCAAATTAAATTAGTGATTTTTGGCTAAATAAAATTGTAGCGAGACAGGAGAACGCGTTCAAAATAATTGGAGGCCAACCAAGCTGTTTCTTCCTTACCCCTTCACAAATCTGTCGGCGCCACCATATTGCCACTGTTATTCCCAATTCTAAAAATATATATATATCCTCCGATCTTCGTCTTCTCCTCTCGTCATAGTTTTCCAGAAAAAGTACCCTCAGGAATTTGATATCAACCATGTTGTTGTCACCAGGCCACTCCCCACGCCACCTCTCAACCCCATCTCCTTCACCATCCCAAAACCCTAATAATTCCTCAACACTACAACCACTACCAACAACCAATAATAAACGCAATTCCAACAAAGTACTAGATGAAGACACATACGTAGCCGCAATTGAGAAAATAATCGAACGTGATTTCTTCCCTGACATACCCAAACTTCGTGATCGTCTTGATTGGCTCGAAGCGGTTCGAACCCGTGACCCGGTCCAAATCCGTGATGCTCAGTTAAAAATCATCGAACGAAGGGGAAATAGAGCTATTGGATCAAACACTGAAGGTAAATTACAAACCCCAAGTTCAAGTTCCACTTTTTTTCGAAATTCCAGTACTACCCCTTTTGATAATGATCTTTATAAAACACCCATTACCCCTAATGGTAACTGTTTTACTACTGCTGGTAATAATGTTGTGGGTGAGGCGGATAAAGTGGATGTGTCGTTGACGTTGGATGAGTTTTTTAGGAGGTATACGAGTGAGGATAACGAAAGTTTTTCGAAAATTATTGAGAAAGTGAATAGGAAAAGGAAGGAGAAATATGGGTATTTGTTGGAAGGTGAAAAGGAAGAGGAGATGGGGTTGATTGAGGATGGTTCGAAGAGGGTGAAGGTTGTTACCGATGGATATGGGACGTCGGATCAGCCATTAGCGACGTTGGAGGGGTGGAAATATGTATCGAAGAATTTGTTGATGTATCATCCGGCGGATAATGGGGAAGTAGCGTTGACGGAAGAGGAAAGAGCGGTGAGACTTAATGGATTGACGAAAGAAGTTAGTAAGGTGAATACGAGGTTTCATGGTAAGATGATGGAATCGCAGCAGTCGAGAGAGGATGAGACGGTGGCTGTGCTTTATGCCCCTGTTAATGGGGGAACTCCGGTTCCGTTCCATGACAGAGGGGACAAGACGAAGAAGTATGATTTGGATGATCTAAGGAAGACACCGAATCAGTTCTTTGTTGAGTCGGGAAAGAAGGCTGAGAATGGGTATAGTTTTGTGAGTACTCCTTCACCCGCACCTGGTGTGGATGAATCACCGTTTATAACCTGGGGAGAAATTGAAGGAACGCCTTTGCGGTTGGAGCAGGAGGATACGCCTGTTGATATTGGTGGAAGTGGTGAAGGTCCTCAGTATAAGATTCCAAATCCACCCTCTAGAGATGTAAAGGCGCATTCTTTATCTCGTGAAGCTGCTCGTAAGTTGAGGGAGAGGTCAAAGATGTTTCAGAAACCACCATTGCATACACCAGTTAGAGGAGGGAGTGCTAGTCCAGGTGCACGCACTCTTTCGCCTGCTGCACAGAAGTTTATGCGGAAAGCAATCGCCAAGTCTTCTCACTCTTTAGATGAATCTCTCCGAGCAAGTTACCGTGGTGCAAGTCCTGGACCGAGTACTCCGAAAACTGGCAGGAGTTTATCAAGGCTAGGAAGAGAAGGTAGTCTAGATTCCAAGTCACCATCTGTAAGAGAAGGATCTAATCCTCCTTGGTAATTGTATTATAGCAATGTTATATTGGTAATTACCTGTTCCTTATCAAAAAAAAAATATTGGTAGTTACCTGTTAACTGTACTAAATCTTTGTCTCTTTTACCTAAGATTTACTAAATGTTGTCTTTGCATCAGTTGATGGCTGTAAATGTTGACATCTTGGATTTGCTAGTTATGATTATGCATAATCCCTTTTTCTTGTGTTGCTTGTCAAAAGTAAGTTGAGCTATTCCCTTATGGGAAAGCTGCTTATCCATTTGAACTTCATTTGAAAGCAATGAACAATTCTCGGGTTGCAAACTGATGTGTGTTTTTTTTAATATCAAAATTTCCGTTATTTTGATTCTTTTGTAGCTTAACTTTTTTTTCTTTTGCTGTTTGTCCATGTTTTTGTTAGTTGTAAAGGTGTAACTGTATTCATGATCAAGTAGCACTGAGAACTCATGCCGGGAATATCAGTTTTAATTGAAGCAAGTTTATAATTCATGTGTTCACAAGTTATGTGACCTTGTACTCTCAAAAACAGCCATATTTATCGATTTGCACCTTTTGAACCAAAAATCGCAGCTTCAATGAAGAAGACATTGTTGTCTTTTGAATCTATTCAGTCGCAAAACATGAAGCATGAGAGAAATTTGGTACAAACAAATAGTTTCTAATTGGTTGGGTTTAACACAGTGGTCGGGTTATTTCTAGTCAGGCACGTGGACAAATAATCAGTGTCATCTATATAACTTAAGCCTCACATGTGACATCTCATAATTCTGTTAAAAGATAGGTATTTTTAGCCCAAAAGTTGAATGTTAAGGGCTAGTTATGATTATGAATCATCCGTTTTTCTTGTATTGCTTATCAAAAGTTATTTATCACTTTATGGACTGATAGAGCTTTAGTTTTCTCAAGTAAGTTGAGCCAATTCTTGGGTAGCAAACCGATGAGTGTTTATTTTTAATAATAAATTTCCGTTATTTTGATTCTTTTGTAGCTTAGCTTGTTTTCTTTTGCAGTTTCTCCATGTTTTCGTTAGTTGTAAAGGTGTAATTGTATTCATGACCAAGTAGCACTTAGAACTTATTAGCTATTAGAGCTACTGGTTATTTACTTGCTTAGCTTTCTGCAACTAGTCCTGGAGGGAATATCTGTTTTAATTGAAGCAAATTTATATTCCACTTGTTCACAAGTTATGTGACCTTGAGGGGGAAAAGAAGAAACTAAATATTCATTTTCCGACCACTTGAGCTTACTATTAACATATAGATACCTCATTTCAATTGTGCTGTTGTTGAACCAAATGTATGCAACTTCTAAAGAGGAGATTGGTGGGTGTGGGAAATCAGTTGACAGATTCGTGGAGGATAGTTATATTTGAGGTCAAGGTCGTGTAGTAGTGTGCTTAATACAGGTTTTGTTGTGGCATGTAGATAGGGGTGAGGCCGAGGTGACAGCTTGTCAGGTAGAACCTAATGTAGTTCAGACTTTTGTGAAGTCCTCTGCTAGAGAATCAGATGTGCGCTTGTGTTGTCGCTTCGTAATATTTGGTGCCACCACTAGAATGTACTTTCACCAGTCCAGGTATGTCATGGGAGTTTGTAAATGGTGCTATTGGCAGAGTAGTCGTGTAGCTGATGGTTGGAATTTCCTTATATCAATAAATCTTCTGTCTGACAAAATGCAGTGGGTCCATTCAAATCCATTGTTCTGCTGCGTTTTAGCTATCTTCTTTTCCTTTCGTGGCGCGCAAAGGCCCGCATCATACAATTCTTTCCGGTGATTTTTCCAGAAGAATTTCACTTCATTGCAGGTTAGGATATTTGATTCCTTGACATCTTTATCCTAGGACTCCTCGTGTCTAGTAAACTAGCCAAAGTGGAACGGTGCATATTGGACTATGGAAGACCAAGTTCCTTTTTTAAGGCCATCTATGGTCTCTTTGAATTGGATTGGAAAAAAATGATTAGGAGCCTTCAGTGATAGAGAATTTGCTTGCTCTCGGGTTTTTGGGGTTCCACTCGTTGTCAGCTCTGGTCTACATATTAGTTATAATTCCATTGTCAGAGCAATTTTGCTCGCTTTCCATCTTGTCTCTAGTGAAAAAAAAGAGCAGACTGTTATGTTCATGTTGTAGTGCGGTAGGGTTGAGCAATCTTTTCTGGTTGTTGAGTTGTTCTATGTTGTAAGGTGTAATATAAGAGAAGATACAATGGTTTTAATATGGTTGATAAAGGTGAGAAGTGACAACTCCATTCTAGACCTCACCGTTCCTCGCTCCCCGGAACTTTTGGGGAAGAGATGAAGTGGTAATGCATGTGAGTTAAGAAAGGTGGGCAAGTTGTGCAAAGGTATTACAGCAAGTTTTTCAGTTGACGTGGCATATTTATTAAAGAAGCTCTAGTGACTAGTCTAACACTTGTTCACTAGAGTCTAATACATAGGATTGACTTGAGCCATTCAGGAATTGTTCTCATTAGGGTGTTTGGGGATGATTCTATTGTGGTTGCACAAACTTCACATCTTGAAGTTGAATTACTCTTGCCTGTCAATTGAGGTCAGCTTGCTAATCTGTTTCCCCATAAGTTTAGTTTAGTACCTATGGTGCTCTTCCTACTTATTAAGGAGAACCGCCCCACCAATACTCCCATGCCCATGAGTAGATGGTGGAGCTTTTCCATTTTTCTCCATTTGCTGCTCGAACCTCCAACCCCTGAGGTTAGAGGTGGAGGTAAGGGCCTTCAGTTAAGATATCCTCCTTGTCAGCACCTATTGGACTCTTATAACCGAGGACTTGTGTGTTTTTGGTTGAGAAGGGAAAGGTGAAGACACTTGAAGTTGCTAATGGTCAGCTGGGGAATTATTTGCTGTGAACTGTTGGTGGCCTTTAATAGATCACTGTGATTTCCTTTTTTGGAATGTGATAAACTAAAGAATTACATTAGTAAATTATTAATATCAAGGATGTTACCTGAAAAATTGGAACTAAAATTTGAGGTATTCTAAGTGTTACCTTTTCAAAAAAAAAAAAATAATAATAATAATTAAAAAAAATTGAGGTATTCTACATTACAACTTACGAGGCGTGATTTGTACATACTCGAAGAGTGAAGTCAGAAGCACAGAGTAACACCACTTTGATTTGTCTAATGGCACTGCACTGCCATCTCAACTGTAATTCCAATAGGAACAGACTGAACAAAACCAACTTCTACTGCGATTGGATTGATCATGGACTCTTGGTCATTTATGTTGTGACTTTGAAGACTTGGAAGTGTTGATGTTTTGGTGGGTAGAATTGCTCAAACTTGTGTTAACGGGAGGTAGCGGATTCCCCAAAAAATATTTGGGTGTGCGCAACCTACTCGAACAACACCACTTCTTGTTATTTGATTTGTGATGATTGCTGATATCACCTGTGTTTCTTGTGCTTCGGTTATCGCATTATTTTGTGGTTGTTATTGTTCCTTTTCGGAATGCTATGTAGGGGTTAGGTCTGTGTACACACTACTCTCCCAGACCCCACTTGTGAGATTATACAGGGTATGTTGTTGTACTTACCTGCCACCAAAGTCATATGCCCTGTTAATAGTATCTCTGTTCTGGTTAGACCATGGTCGATTCCGTCATGTTATTTGCAAGGATGAGACTTGACATGACTTTGGTACTAAATGAGCTGGTCCTATGTGGGTCACTGAACTTGAAAGTAAATTCACATGTTTTCATGTGATTTTCTTTGTAGTCTACTGAAGGCCATCATCATTATTGTTATGATTGTATCTCATGTGCCTGAATTAATGTTGATTGCAAATATGTTCATAAGATGCTTTGTTTAGGGAAAGAAAGAAGATATCTTCATTTGAACTGATGCTTTGCTTTACGAGGAGGTCGTTAATGCCATGGTATTCTTGCCTACTTTTCCTTGATATTTGTAAGACTTTCGTTTCCAGTAGATTTATACTTAATGATTACAATCAATTGACACTGAAATGATCCTAACTCATGTAAGTTCACCAATTCCAATCTTCATTTGTAGGTCTATATAGGTCATAAGCAAACCATTTTTGTCAATCTTCTATATCTTTTTGTTTTTGTTCATTATTAAAAATCAAGATAAGCCCGGCACTGCGATAAAGATGTAAAAAACACTTCATGCAACGGAATTCGTAGGTATCTATCTTCTTATCGTATGGTATTGGGGGAAGTACACAGATATTCGATTTTGGGGCATTGTTTACGTTATACTCTACATTTAGCGGGCGTTTGGACATAGTATTTGAAAATTAGAGTTGTGTTTGGACATGAATACAGCTTGAGAAAATGTTGAATATTTGTGAGGGTGGAGTGAAAAATGTGAAAATAAGTGTTTGGAGTTTTCCGAATTTCAGAATATTTCGGAATTCAACGTAAAATTGCAACAATTCTATGTCTGAGAAAAGGTGAAAAGTTATCCATGGTCAAATGGGCATAGATTTTGGTGAGTCTATTCACTTCGGAACAACTTCAAACATGTGGTGTCTGAAGTTGGAACTTCAGCCTATATACGGTCGAAGTTTAATATTTCTGCCTAAGTTCAGACATATTTGTTTGAAGTTTAGGTGGACAAATTTTTGTTTATGAATAACAAATTGTTTTTTGAATTTCACAATCACTACCCGATTCAATAACCAACAGTATGAGCTCAAATTTGAACATAAGTTCCAAAATCATAAAGATAAATTTCACTCATCAATTTCTTCAAATAATAACAAATCTAACAAACCATTTTTGCAGCAATGGTAAATTTGCCAATATTATTAAGCTACTTCAACAACGGTTACTTTATGTAAACTAACTTTCCATAGAGGGCGAGGATGCAAGTCATATTTTGTCTGATACTTGCTAAAGTTGAATACATGTAATTTAAAAAATAAGTTAAATGACGGTATCCACAAAAAGATACTTGTGAAATTTTTGTTATGGTATTACGTATCATTCCTCCATTTTCAACTATTCTATTTCAATTATCTATATTACATATTCATCTATCATATCATATCTTTTCTCCTCAAATCCTGAGTCTAATTTTTTTAAAGGTCGTCTATATATATAGTTGAAAACTCTTAATACGTATGCACACATACTGGAAAGTTTGCACCTACTAACATTAAAACATATTTGGGTCTACCTTACTAATTTAAAATCTTGAATCTGCTTATGTTCGTGGTATTTCATTTCTGGCCTCAATGTATTAGGTTGTAACAATTAATTGGTGGTCTTGGAGATTCAGTGAATGCGAAGCCTTTTTGGGCACGGGTGGCGCATGACATGAACTATTTTATTAGTTTGCTCCTGTATACTGTATGGTGACAGCAATATTTATGCCACGGATATGATATGCTGTGTAATGTTGGAATAATAGATATTTTTCTTCAAGATATTTGAGCCTTCACTTAGCAGCCATTGACTCCTTTCCGACTTTTACATTAGCAATAACTGTTTTCACATGCTTGGGGTAGCTTTTTTCCAACTTGCAAATAATATAAAATTGTAAATCAAGGAATATGATGGAGCTTTGATGCAGTTGCTGCATTTTTCTTTGTAAGAATATATTCGATTGTTTTACAAGTGACTTGAGAGATATACCAAGTTATTGAAGTATTATAAGAATAGAATATCGTTATAAAAAGGTTGGATATATTCGACTTCTACAAATGTGACTGGAAGAAAGTAACCTTTATTCTGGAATATGGAAGTAGGGTCACTCTGTTATTGATAATATTGTATTTTCTATCCAATGGTATAAGCATCAACTCACTAATCTTATAACAAAAGTTTACCCTTCTTGACCAAAGTTGATCATTATTATACAACAAAAAAGAATTGATCGATCTTGATTTTACATTTTTTTTGCCCACTCCTTTGGGAGAGTAATACTTATTGAACAAAGTAATTCACTCGGAATATCATGAATCTCAATACATCTCTCAAAGTTCTCCACACTTCTTTCACAATTATCTACACTGTTCTTCATACATAATATAACTAGAAATACCACTATTTATAAATTACTCGCTCCGACCATTTTTATTTGATTAGAATACTAAAAATAGATGTCCATTTTTACTTGTTCGATTTGAAAAATCAATAGATAATTTACCATTTCATACCTATTTTATCCTTATTATTGATCAATGAATTGAAAACTTTAAGAAATTGTTAGTGGCTTGTTGACAACTTTTAAAGTATGTTTGATTGATTTCAATCATTAGATGACTTAGTGATAACTAGAGGTAATATAGTAAAATTTTCATTCTATTTATGGCTCCTTAAGAGGTACGTTAAGTCAATACAGGACAAGTGAAAATGGATGGAGGGACTACACAAAACCTACTTGGACAAAAAATTAGAAGACTTATCCCTATCTATTTTTGACTAAAATTCCTATTTATACATGAATTAAAGAAACTAACACATACCTAATCCTAAACATTTTCGGTTTTCCTATTCCACTCCAACTTTGAATTACTCTCCCAAACACTTATGAATCAAAATGGACAAGTGTCATATTAATGAGCTGTCTTAGTAGATGACTTTTGAAATTGCGTGGTAATATTGCATGCCGACGTGGACTCTCCAATCCACATTTTACTTGAATTAGAGTACGCTAGCTCTATAAATAACATCAGGCTTTTGCATTAAATTTGCCAACTCTTGCCTTAATGCTTTGATCCTCCAGTTTATTAATTTACTCCTTTCTCTGTTCCTCATCTTACCTAAAGGTAAGTCTTTTCTGTCTTCACTTTATGTAGATTGTGTTTCTGAATTAACTGTTTTAAGTTGTCATGGATTATTAGATTATTTAGATGAATTATGTTTCATAATGATTCTTAGTTTGAGATTTTGTTCCAAAAATTTCAGTCAAATGAAACCTCTGAAATTCCAGTCAACCCTCAATCTTATTTGCCCAATAATTCTGTTCTATAGTTGATTTGATGTCCTGTGAATGCCATGCTTATAATAGTTGAACCTTTTAGATCTTTTGCCAAATTTATTCACATGGGAAAGCAAATATCTGGTTGAAATAATGGTTTAAACAGAGTTTTTAGAGAAGGAGCTGAAGTGTGTAGATATAATAATCTTGGATTTTTATCTATTTTTCTTGGATTTAGGTTTATTATGCCAATATTGAATCAAGAATCGTGTCACTGACAACATATTAGGCCTTCAACGGCCGAGCCCAATTGCTTTTGTCCAAACCCGATATTTGTCTATAAATTATTAATTTATAACTTATAAAACAACTAGAATCTGGAACCCATAAACTTTGAATCCTTGTTCCATCTCGGGCTTTTCATAAAAGGATATATTTTCATTAACCAGAGACGATGCTTGTACATACCTCTTATGTCAAAAAATTTCAAGTCTTATAGCCACTCCTCAGAAGCATGGTCTATTAAATAAGTGTAAGCTTAGGCCAAATTTGTTTGAACATATTTTCTTATGAATCTTCTAAATGGTTGTGTTTCTTTTGATTGTTTCAGTAGAGCTTAAAATGCCATCTGCAAGTCTTGATCCAACTGAGGAAGAAAGGGAACCATTTGCTGAGGTTGATCCATCAGGGAGATTTGGCCGATACGCCGAGCTACTAGGCCATGGTGCTGTCAAGAAGGTATACAGGGCATTTGACCTAGAAGAAGGCAGAGATGTAGCCTGGAATCAGATCAAATTAAGCAAATTTAGCGAGACACCTTACATCATTAAGAAAATCCATTCGGAGATAGCGCTGTTGAAGAACTTGAAGAATGACAACATCATAGTACTGTACCATTTCTGGAAAGACAAAGAACATAACATCCTCAATTTCATTACTGAGGAATGTGCCTCTGGTAATTTGAGGGACTATAGGAAAAAGCATTGTCACGTTTCGATGAAAGCATTGAAGAAGTGGTCTAGGCAAATACTTGAGGGCTTGGATTATCTACACGGTCATGACCCGTGTGTCATTCATAGAGACCTCAATTGCAGCAACATCTTTATCAATGGGAATGTTGGAAAGGTAATCAACTCAATTCAATTTATCTTTGTTGTTGAATGTTTAGCTTACTGTTTCTGTCATCTGAAATTATTGAGAATTTAAGATCCCAATCCTAGAACATAGGTGTCTGTCAATACTTTGTATGAAACCTTCAACATACATTAAATAAAACAGAACATACTCATATAGGATCCACACTGAATTGGGATCTTTATAAAATAGCTGTCCGTATTCATTATTTACTTTTCCTAGCCAGTATACATAGATTATACACTGATTATATATGGTTGTACACATATATTTTAGTTCAAGTGGTTGGGTGGGTGACTGTATAGGCGCCAGGCGGATGATTATATATGGTTGCACACATATATTTTAGTTTAAGTGCTTGGGTGGGTGACTGTATAGGCGCCAGGCGGATGCAACCTTTGAATCGGTCACCTGAAAAGTCACCAAAATGTCAACAACTACTAAGTTTGTACTCAAATTCCAAAATGCAATGAGTTTACTACTAAGAATCTTAAAAGTCGAACCTATCAACTTAAAGTTCTGGATTTTCCTCTACTAATAACGGCGCACTAAATATCATAATTCTTATGTTTATATAGGTAAAGATTGGTGATCTTGGATTGGCTACAATTGTGGGGAAGAGTCATGCAGCACATACATTGCTAGGGACACCAGAGTATATGGCACCAGAGCTATATGAGGAGAACTACACAGAGTTGGTGGATATTTACTCGTTTGGAATGTGTTTGCTAGAAATGGCCACTATGGAAATACCATATAGTGAATGTGACAGTGTAGTGAAGGTATACAGGAAGGTGACATCTGGAATAATGCCTCAAGCTTTCAAAAAAGTGAGTGATCAAGAGTTGAAGGCATTTATTGAAAGGTGCATTGGGAAACCAAGAGCAAGACCTTCTGCTGCTGACTTGCTCAAGGATCCATTCCTTTCTGTTGTTTAATATGAGAATGATCTCAATTGTTGATCTCCTTTGTTTAAATATGTACAAGTTGTTGGAAGTATTATTCTTTGTAGCTCAAGCTTATTTAAGAAATCATTTCTTTAAGGATTTAAGTTATATGCAAAAACAATGTAAAGATGTAAAGATTTGATACCCTTCATCAGTTAAAATTATTTTATTATGTATATATAGTAGTTTCTTCGTATTTACCTTTTATATTGAAAATCCTGGCTCGTAGTTAACAGGTTAATTGCCAATTTTGTCTTACCAGTTAATGCTTATCATAGAGATTTACCATTAATTACCTTATAAATGACCTGATTATGTAAATATTTTATGTATCGTCACTGCATAAAACTTATATCTCTTTCTTGAATTCCTATTTCAGTTCTATCCTTGATCACTCCAGGTTCAAGAAACAGTATTGGTGTCTCACCTCAAGTATAAATTTGTCTCAGTATTAGTAGTTTTATATTAGTAGTATCATGTTTTCCTTCATATCCGAGATCCAGACGGTGCATACTGAAACCATATATGTACCATAAGTTCCGTGTTTTCGCTTAAGTGACATCCAATTCAATTGCGCCTAAATTAGATTAAATATCTAAGTAATATCATACTATTACAAAATTTAAAGTAAGAAGGTAAATTAATGATTTTAGCACTTGACCATTTTTCGTGGCTGTGGCAACTCATCCACTTCCTATTTTAAAGGGAAAAAAGCAGATAAATGAAAGCAAAGGAGGGATATAAATGAAATACAAATTAGTTGCCTTTTGTTCTTTTTGAGGTCCTTTATTGGGAACGAAATAATTTGCTTTCATTTCACCAAAGTATCTACACTATATTGGAGTACTCAGGGAGTATATAATGTTGTAATTTCCTTTGAAGTTTACTCCAACATGCAAATTGTTTGTATACCTGTACCTTTTCCTTTAACGACTCTGCTTCTTTACATTAACACAATAGCTCAAATTCAGTTCTGTGAATTCTATAAAAACTTCAGTGAGCTGCATTGTGTATTTTCTACAGATCTTTATACCCCTACTGATGAAAATTGAGAAACTGACTCATGGGATTCTGTGACGAGAAAAGGGTTAGTTTAGTAGAAAAGAGGTCCAAGAAATGTCAGGTGAATACAGTTAAAAAGAATAGTAATGAGAATGGTGGTTATGATGATTGTTAGGTTCAGGAACCCGGATAGCGTGGAATTTAGCCAAACAATGTTATAATGACCATCACAAAGACATTGACAATACAAGTTGATACAACAACAACAACAACTTATTCAGTGTAATTCCACAAGTGAGGTCTGAGGAGGCTAGAATGCACGCAGATCTTACTCCTAAATTGGGAGGTTGATAGGTTGTTTTTGATAGACCCTCAGCTCAGAATAAAGCAGACAATACAAGTTGATAATAACAACAAACACAAAAGATAAAGAAAACACAAATTTAGCGTGGTTCGTTCAATATGACTTACGTCCACAAGTAGTTATACTGATTCTTTCTTATCAGATCTACCTCTTACAAACAAGTTTTCCCCCTGCGTTCTTCTAGTTTCCTCAGTAATATCTCTATCTATCTGTTCTTTTGATTTTAAGATAGATTTGATTTCCCTATAAGAGATATTATCCTTTCCATAAAGCATAGTATCTTTTATATGCTTAAAAGTGTCACGCCCCGAACCATGGCCTGGGCGTAACACGACACTCGGTGCCTTGCTGCATGTGACCTAGCGAACCACATGGCTTGCTGAATTAATATGAGACATGAATTGATGCTGAATATAATGTAAACATGCTTGGTGTGAGAAAAAAATAGGATTAAGTAATCATAAGTTCTGAAAATACTACTATATCATGAATGCGGAAATATAGTGTAACACCTCGTACCTTTAACCTAAGTTTTGACCATGATCCTAGACTTAGAGAAGTAGATAAAGGATGTGAGGATTGGAATTTTCCTGTTCAGTTGTAAGATGGGAGTTTACGCCCATGAACAGTGACCGTATTTCAGTTTACGGGTCGTAAATCAAGTCGTAAATCGTTACCACAGATTTCTGGACATTCTGGAATTTAACATTTGGGTGTTACATTGTTAAATACGGACCGTATTTCAGTATACGGCCCGTATTTCAAAACGTAAATTGATACCAAGGATTTCTGAGCATTCTGGAATTTGACATTTGTTTGTTACATTGTTAAAAACGGACCGTATTTCGTTTTACGACCCGTATTTCAAAACATATTTGGAATTTGGGAAAACTTCCTTATGAAAGTTGTAGAGCATTGAAATACCTTTCCAACGGTATATTATGGGGGTCAAACGGACATCTGTGCAAAGAGTTATGGCCATTTTACTGAAGAGACGCAGTGCAGTCCATATGTCAAAATACGGACCGCATTTCAAAATATGGCCCGTATTTCAAAATACGGCCAGTATTTAACTGGGCCGAAAATCTAATTTTTCCAGAACAGTATATATTCGCCCATATCAGTTCTAATCATTATTTTTCATTCCTTCAAGTCCTAGAACGACCTCCTACCCTCTCCCATCATCAAGAACACCAAGGTAAGCCTACTCTAATTATTCCAAGTCAATTCTAATACATATCCTTGTAATCTAAACAAGAAAACATCATTCCTAAAACTAGGGTTTTTAAGAAAACCCATCTCAAGGTTCAAGAATTCAAGATTTTGGAAATCCTCTTCAAAGCTCAAGTCTTTAATTCAAGTTTTGGAGCGACTAAGGTATGTAGAGTTACTATCTACGTGTGGGAACATCATTGTTCTTCCCCACGCCTCCTAATCCATAAAGTATGAAACTTTACAAAACTAGGGTTTCTATTCTATACCATGCTCATGATAACCCTAGGTCCATGTTCATGATTATATTATGTATGAATTGTTATAATTTCATCATTGAGTTCTTAATATTTCTTTATGATTATTGAGAATCCGTCCGTAATCCATGAAAACCCATATCTTGTATTCCATTGGTTCTTGCATGCATGTTTTTAAATAAAAATGCTTATTTCATGAATATCCTACATGTCTACAAGTTTTCATGCAATTGTATCTTATAACTATGTTCATACCATGACTCAAGATACGTACATCCTAAATACAAGTTATTTCATGAAACCATGTTTACAAGTTATTTCATGAAACCATGTTTACAAGTTATTTTCGTGAAATCATGATTACAAGACAAGTACAAGTTAATTCACGAAAATCATGGGCTTCTTAGCCAACTATATTATGTTCATATTTTGGGAGTTGCACGAATTACCGAGAAGGCTCAGATAGCCTGAAACTACGTAGCCACTGTAGGACAAGGATCGCTCCGCCCAGTTAGGACGATACCTTAATTTTACACTGACTGGATCCATCAGGCACGATACCACCTCATACCCCGGCAAGGTATGGGGGCTCGCCGGTCCGGCGAGGTACCGTACTCCACGTACCCACGTGGTGATATCACATGGTCGGTTTATGAAATGTTCTCCCTACTTATCATGTTTTACGTATGTTATATCTATATATGTATCCATATATTATACTCACGCTCGTATTCATGTCCCGGTTTTCGCTTTCGATTCTTATCATGTTATTTCATGTCCCATGTTATTTCATTCAGCTTGCTTTACATACCAAGACATTCAATGTGCCGACGTCCCCTTTATTGCCTGTGGGCCTACATTTCACGATGCAGTACCGATATACGGGACGACACATACCGCTCGCAGATAGCGATCGTATCGACTTATTGCGAGCCCCATCTCATTCGGGGTTTAGTCAACTCTTTATTTTATGATTAGTTATGCATCAAGGTATCCGGGGGCCTTGTCCCAGTAAGTATGTTTTTCAGTCAGACTCATGATAGAGGTTTCATAGACTAGACAAGTCAGTTATGTTATGTCAGACATTCGGAGTTGTATAGCCATTTTGGCTCGTTCATGTTATTTCCGCACTCATGTTTAAACAAGTACTTTTATTAGGTATTATGACTTACTACGTTTTATAAAGGCTCATCATGCATTCACGTTATATTCCGCTCATGTTATGCCTCACGATGATTCAGCAAGCCATGTGGTTCGCTCGGTCACATGCAGTAAGGCACCGAGTGCCGTGTTTCGCCCAGGCCATGGTTCGGGGCGTGACATATAGTAATGTAGCCAACGAGGCTAACTCAATTGAACATTTGACATGACATGACTGACTAGTCTATGAAACCTCTGACATGAGTCTGACTGCTAAATTGTTTACCGGGACAAGGCTCCCCGCATACCTTAACTGCATAACTGATATCAGTATAAGTAAAGACAAAACCCCGATAGAGATGGGGTTCACCAAAAGCTTATACGAGCAATGTCCTAACGAGCATATCCACTGTTCTGTAAGTCAATACCTGCATCGTGAAATGTAGGCCCCCAGGCAATAAAAGGGGAGGTGAGTACACTTGAATTGTACTGGTATGTAAAACAATTGAATAAAATAAATATGGCACATGAAATTTATAGAACTGAAACTAAAACTGTATCTGTAAGTTGAACATGAACATGAGTATTATCTGACATGAATATATATATATATATATATATAACATGAGTAAAATATTTTAAGTACATATGTATATTTGTATCTGTGGGAGAGCCGTAGTATAACCGACAACATGAAATCATCACTTGGGTACGTGAAGTCTGGTACCGACCCGACCAGCAGAGCAGCCCCACACCTTGCCAGGGTATGAGACATAAGCATGACATGAAAGGATCCAATTCAATTGTCTGAAGGTGTCGTCCTAATCTGGGCGGATCGACCCTTACCCTACGTTGGCATACATAGTTTCAGGCTATCTGAGCCTTCTCGGTAAACCTATGCTACTCCCAAAAACATGAAGATGAATATAGGTGGCATCTGAGCCAATGGTTTGCATAACATGACTTGTAAGCATGATTCATAAACATGACTTGTAAACATAATTCGTGAGTATGATATTGCATGAATATAAATATATAGTATAACTTGTATGAAAACATGCAAAGCATGTAGATTTTCATGAAATTAAGCATAATAATTCATATCTGGCATTTAAGAATCCATGGAATGCAAAGTATGAGTTTTCATGGATTACGAACGGATTCTTAATAACCAAAATGGAATATTAAGAACACAATAACGAATTATTAATACAACATGGTATATCATGGTACATATAATTAGGGCTATCATGAACATGGTTAGAAACCCTAGTTTTGGTGAAATTTTGTATAATCATGGAAGAACGTGGCGTGGGGGAAGAACAATGATGTTCCCACACGTAGATAGAAACCTTACATATCTTAATCGCTCCAAAACTTGTAATAATGCTTTGAACTTGGAGAAGAATCCAAAAGCTTCAACTTTGAATCCTTGAGGTGGTTTTTCTTGAAAACTCAAGGTTAGGAACAATAGATTTCTACTTAGAAATCATGGATACTTGTTAGAATTCACTTGTTGAAAACTTTGGTGTATTTCAATAGTGGGAGAGGAAAACCTTCGTGCTAGGGCTTCAGAATATGAAAATATGATTTTTGGACTGAAACCACATATTTATAGTTTTCACTAAAACGGACAATGTACAGGCACCATGTACGGCCCATAGGGCTGTACCTGGATTGTCCTAATCCAGTGATCATGATTTTTTGACTGCAGGGTACGGTCTAAATGTACGTCCCGTACTTCTTGACTGTACCTGGAATGTGAAATTCCAGAAACTCCGATTTTTCTCCTAGTGATGTACGTCCACAAAGTACGACCCGTACAAATGACGTAAAAAGTCAATTTAACAATCTGAGGCTAATTTTCAATCCCAACACTTCTCATCTTGATTTCTAAGCCCCTGAATCATGAATAAGCTTAGTAGGAGGTATAAGGTGTTACAAAAAGACTAGATAAGGAGATAAGCAATAACACAGTCTGATCCTCTTCTTTAATTTCAACAGCTAGATTACTCAAATTCATACGAATTGAATCAAATGTATCAAGATGTGAGAATATAAAATTACCTTCAATCATACGAAATGTTTGAAGTTTTGCTTCAAGTGAAGTCTATTTTTCAATGTCCTCTTCATTTACAGGGTTTTAGTTTTTTCCACGTGCCTTTGGTTGCCGTTTATGCAAATACTGTGCGTAAACCTCTTTTGAGAGATTTAAAATAATACTTAATTTTGCCTTTTTGACTGCAAATTCCGAGTCGTCATATTTCTGGCTTCTTCTCCTTTCCTTCTAGCATCAATTCTAGGCCATCCTGAATCGGTATAACTTCCATTTTTAATTTTCACATCCCCAAGTTTGTGCTTGGGTCAAGTTTCTCAACGCAAGTCTTTGTTACAGTTATCTTTGGCTATTAAAACAATAGGTTAGATCCGGCTCTAATACCAATTTAGGATCGGGAACCTGGATAGCGCGGAATTTAACCAAACAATATTATAATGACAATAACATAGACAATGCAAGTTGATAATAAGGACAAATAAAACATATAAAGGAGGCATAAATTTAACGTGATTTGGTCAGTTTGACCTACGTCCACAAGCGGAGAGAAGCAATTTACTATACCAACAAGAGTGCAATAAAGAGTACAAAAATAGATTAAATATTTTAATTACCCCAAGAGTATTCCAAAAGAATAACCTCACAAGATCACTCTAAAAGAAGAGTTCACACCAGACTTCCTAACACCCACTCTTACAAAATACTCTAAAAGAAAGACAAAATAAGAAAGCATTGAAACGTTTTCAAGTGCTTAGAGGCGTGTTTTCAAATGAAAGAACATTTTTTTGCACGGATTGCCCTTCGTTTGGGGTGGTCTTTAAATTTTGCCCCTCAAATTTGTGGTCTTTAAATTTTGCCCTTCATATTTGTGGTCTTTAAATTTTGCCCTTTGCTTGGAAAGATGAGCGAATACATGAAGTTCGGTTCGAACCCCGCTCGGACATAAAATAAAAAAATAATTTCGCAAGCGGGATCGGGGAGTGTATGCCGGATCCAAAGATACAATTTTAAGAAAAAGTTAAAGTTATGCCGGATCCGGCATAACTAAAAGTCTGCCCCTCAAGACAAAGTCGCCCCAAGCAGACTTTTAGTTAAACATAACTAAAAAGTCTGCCGGGAGGAGCATATTAAAATTTAAACTTTGCCTTATAAGGCAAACTTCTTTTTTGGTTGAAAGTCTATTTTATTCCATCCAAAAAAACTTTTTACGGACAAAGTTAAAGTGACCTTCAATGTACATGGTAAAATTCCACTCACTAACTTGTATAAGTCAAACTAGGAGCAACTATTACATTAAAAAAAAAAAACGAGCCAGTTTCAATCAACTACACTTAGCTAGGGATAGCAATTCATAGCAAAGAAGAGCTCTCTGCCATTTGAAGTTGTTCTGCCTTGGATGTGAATATGTTGTGCAATCTCTCTGCAAAGTCTATCGGGGAAGAAATCGAGTATTTTGAAATCGAGTAGGTTCCTTTCTCTCCAAACCAATGCCACTAGCATACCAAAAATGCGACAAGTAATGGAGCGATGTTGGCACGATTTGTGTCTAGCGAATGTGTGAGATCCATTTGATTTCATTTTGCCGGCCCCTATTCTTCAGTGTACCCCGGCCATACCAACAATGCAGACCACGTTCTTTTGTGATGGAGCATTCAAAATAAAGATGGAAAATGTTTCTTGGAGTCGCCGCGAAGATGCAATCGGTGGCACTTGAATGCCAAATTTACGAAGTCTATCAACAATTGCTAACTACTTTGTATTGCCGTGCAATGTGTGAATTTGTATACGGGATGGACATTTGGTTTTGCGGCATAATACTTTTCCATGTAACTTTGGTTTATATGCTTGAAAAAATACATATATATGCTTCAAGGCAAAGTTTGCCCATAAGGCATAAGTATGCCCCCGTCGGCGTAAGTTTGGTAAATCCTTAACAAGTTTATGCCGATGGGGGGCATACTTTTTAAAGGGCAAACTTTTATCTTGCGGATCCGGCATAAACTTGTGAAGGAATTATCAAAGTTATGCCGGAACCGGCATACTTATGCCAAGTCTGCCCATAAGGCATAAGTATACGGTCCCGTAACTTTTGCTAATTCCTTCACAGGTGTATATCGATGGGGGCATAGCCATGAAATTTAAACTACTTGCGAATTTTTTTAAAATTTTGAGCGTATGGGGGTTCGAACACAGAAACCCATGGGATTTAGCGAAGAGGCAAAATTTAAAAATTTCATATATGAAGGGCAAAATTTAAAGACCACCCCAAAAGAAGGGCAATTCTGCGAATTGCCCATGAAAGAATGCTCCTCTATTTAGCACGGGCCCAACGTCAAGGAAGGTACTCAGAAATTGTTAAATATGCATAATTCTACCATTCATAATTGAGAAATTTTATCTCTTTAATTGGTAAATTCTTAGATGTGCATACATTATTTCATTTAGATTAATATTCATTAAAGAGAGCGACACAATAGTAATACCTATTGAATGCCTATTATTTAACATTTTTAAATTTATTTGTAGATTTGTATTCGTCAAATACGTAACATACTCAATTTTCATTTTTTTTCCTTCCTAATCTAGCTTATCTATCAAAAGAAAATTCAAAGGTAAAAAGAGATAATGAAGATCCAGTTTAATTACTGAAAGTCATGAGGAAGTTTTAAGAAGTGCATCCAAGCATATATAGTATACGTGCTTAATTATAACATTTACAACTAATCTGTAAAGTGTGAAAATAAAGTATTTTTTACTTCATAAAAACAGAACAGGTACACAAAACAATGAAACAAGTGGAAAATCATGTCAAATTGATTCAATGTGGTACCCGCATGGTGAGGAAGCACAGATTTCAGTTACTACAAAGCCACTGTTAGGGTATACATGAACCGGGTTGCTTCGGATTTTTTAAATACCAAACCAAACTAATTGCGTCAGGTTTTTAAATTTATACACCAAATCAAATCAATAAAATTCAGGTTTTTCAACCTCGGTTTTTTCGGGTTTTTCCCGGAAAAATCTTCATACAAAACATATAACTTTTACTTCAAATATTTCTTTAGTCCTAGTAAGATATAACTATATAATTAAGGTGTTTCTTAAGAAAATAACACAAAATGTGAGATGAGTGATGACATTGCATTAAAATATTCAACACGAAAGATAATCAAATCGATTAAAATAAATATTGTTAATTAATAAGCCATAAAGAAAATGACCATAATCTAAAAATACTAAGTCATGCTAAAATAAGTACGACTAATAAGTATTAATTACATGACAAAGAAAAAAATTAAGTTATGTATTTTCACTCTCTAGACCAATTATGTAAAACTAAAGAATAAATATCCAACATTATTTTCATTCCTACTCATAGAATTGAATCTCTTTTGTTAGCATTAGTGTTGAGTTGATTTTGGTTTGAACTTTCTTTGAGTTACTAACATCCATGAGATATAAAACTTATTGATATTCAAAATTCAAATTCCAAGCTTGAAATAATATGATAATAGACAAAAAAACTAAGAAAAAAATTAAGAAATATTTATAAATTACATTAGAAATAAATATATTTATGTATAAAATTTTAAAAATTAAATAAATGTAATGTCAGGTTGGTTCGGTTCGGTTTGACCTTTTTTAGCTAAAACCAAACCAAACCAATTATGGTCGGGTTTTTTTTTTCCAACACCAAACCACTAATCGGGTTTTTTTCTCGGTTTATCGGTTTGGTGTGGTTTGCTGATTTACTTTGTACACCCCTAGCCACTGTGTTGCATTCAAATTGAACTGGGCCCAAGGTGTACATCTGATAAGGCTATAAAGTACAATGCCTTTAAAACATATAAATATGAATTACTGAAAATTCCCTCCGAAGCAAGCAGCCATGTCGACGAAGACATGTGTGCTTCAGCTGTACTATTGTGACTTCTTATATAGTTGAATATTTATAAGAGGTATTGAACGAAGTCCTGCAAGTTCACAAAGGTAATTGACCAATTTGCAAAGAAATTTTCACCACCTGTTTAAACGTGGCCTCCAAGGATGATCTTCCACTAAGCAATTTGGCAAATTGGCTTATGCCTATATGGGGTGGATGCCACAGTGCCAAAAGAAAAGACCACATTATAATGGTAATGAAGCTCCTACAATGTGTGACGCCACTACTTAGAGTGCACTGAGTCCTAAATAGAATGGGAGAAAAAGTTTTGAACAACTGGTAGTTCCGCGAACTTTCTCATTTGAGCTAGCTTTTGGAATAAAATAATTTAAATTAATCATGATAGAGTGGTATCAGAGCGTCTAAGTCCCACGCTTAATGGAAAAGGGGGTCTTGGGCAACTTATGAATGGGCAAACTTTTGAGCTAAATTTTGACAGGTCACGACAGATTTTAATGTTCTTCTAATCTAAATTTTGAGGTGAGTTAGACAAGCCGTGCAAATTTTCCTTTTGAGCTAATTTTTTGGCTAAAGTTCGCCAGATTGTGACAAATGTTGCCTAGCTTCGTCCTATGGCTATTGTTTTTTCTTTCTTATAAAATAACAATTGCTTTAGTTAGGGGGACGAAATCCTACAAATGCTATAGAAAGAGTAAAGAAATCACATAATATATGATTTTATTAATAGAAGACCATCTATGCTTTTTTATTTTTTTTAATAAGCCATCACCAATCCATGGTTGTGATCCCATAGGTGTAAGGGTCAAGCCTATAGGTCGCGGAAGTTTGAGGCAATAACAAGTCTGTGATGCCCTTAGATGTTCTGGCCACACATGCGCTACACTAATGTATTCAATTAGTTTATAGCCTTGGCCGACAGGCCCGGGTAATTTTTGAAATTTCATCGTGACGGAGTAATTATATAAAACAAGTTTAGTTCTTAGCATATTAATTATCTGGGAGTACAAGGCACACGCATATTTAACTCCTCATATAGAGCTATATGATTTTTCCTGCTCGTGGCTCTTGGTATAGTATAGTGCGTGATATTTAGACAACGAAAATGAGATTGATAATTCATGGATAAAATAAATAGCACAACATATTAATCTAGAATTCTGGATGGTTTTTTTTTTTTCCATAAGTTATTCAAAGACATATCTATACTGTTGTAACAGCAAATTGTCACAAAGAAATAGTCGATGCACTGAGAAAAATAAAAGGGAAAACATGCCAGTCAAGAGAACCTTTGTGTATGTATAGTGTATAGATATACATCCGTATAAAAGATTTTTGAGGGAAACAAGAAGAAAAAGGGATAAAGTTGTTATTGGAATTAAGAGGGGTTGGTAGTAAGCAAATCAAAGCAAATACTTCAAACAAAAGCAACCCCAAATTATTTTACAAGCCGTGCCGTCTTGGTTGTTGTTGGCTCATCGTATGTTACAAAAAGAACCCTCTAAACTTCTTCTCTACTTCAGCTACTTACCTTTTTTCCATAGTTTTCTTATCTTAATTTGTGGTTTGGCTTCAATTTTCCACATTTTGTCTTCCCAATACACTCGAATTTCCCAATGTGTTCTTCATGCATAATTTTTCAAAAGATTTCTCATTCGGTGCTTACTATTTTCTTTGGGATATCGATTAATTCGAATTAGCATTGCGTAAGGATTAGTGAAAGAAGAAGTGTTCCCTACCAAAAAAGAATTGGTGCATATCTAGGATAATACTAGTAACATTATTAGTTCTTCTAGTTTATATTATTTGTCTTTTTTAGATTTTTGCACCACTTAAAAAAAATACTTGATGATCTTAAATATATGTTTCTAGCTCAAACGAAGGGGGCTTTTAATTTTCTTGCAATGCCGGTTGATCATCTTTAGTTGAAGTAGAAGTAGAGGACGTCGTTTTCCCCACACTTCAGAGAAAGTCAAAAAGTATGCATGAAGAGAGAAAAAAGAAAAAAAAAAGTACATACGGATTGAGTAATGATCGATCCTTAGATGTCTCACTTAATTAATAGGGGTACTTCATTAATTGAAAAAGTGAGAATAGATATGTAAAATAAGTAATAAATGACTTCTTGTTTTCTAAAACATCAAATATTTCGAATGAAATTCAATTTGTTCAAACAACTAATATTTGGGAGTTCCGACCGGATGCATATTAACTTCAAAATTCTCAACCAATTTGACAATATTTCTTCATTAATATCTTAAGCTGCTTAAATATAATTTCATAGGAACAGATAGTAACAGAAAAGAGGTACGAAGTTACTGCAGTAGTAGAAATGTTTAGAAGAAGTAAAGTTGAAATAAGTTTTGCTCAACAAGAAAAGAGTGTAAGAGCTCTAGTGATATATAAAAGTACAATTCAGTTCTCATCTACAACTGTAGGAGCGAATTCCGGGGAAAAAAAGTCAATATATCCCTGCAAGACAAAATACTACTTACTAGTACTAAAATCCCTATATGAGAGGTGTACGTATACATGCATTGAGTTTCAAAAGCTAAATATTATTTTAGTATTTAGAAATTTCATTGGGAATGTTGAATATCATATACTATCATTTTTCTACGCATAAAATTCTTGAATGTTTCACAAACTCGATTGTCAGGTACGGGAGAAAGCAGCATCCTTCAATTCTTCCAATGTGGGAGTCTTCTCATGCACGTGTGTATACAGTCCAAAAGCCAATAAAATGGCCATATATTCAAACTTCAACCTCGAACGTCTTTGAAGCCTAAAAATTAGGAGTTTCTTGAGTCCCACTTGGGACTTTGACTCAAAATAAAAACTACTATACTGATCATACTTGTGCACAAAAATCAGTGATCAAT